>NW_006399953.1:1627968-1671105 GCF_000299155.1 Elephantulus edwardii
AATAAAATATAGAAAAAAAAACAATAGCAAAGAGCTGGAAACAACTCAAGTGCCCATCAACAAACAAATGGATAGAGAAGCTCTGGTATATTCACACAATGAAATACTATACTGCATTGAGAAACAAGGAACTCATGAAATACTATACAAAATGGGTGACCCTGGAGGACAGTATGCCGAGTCAAATATCTCAGTCAGAAAAGGACAAGTATTGCATAAGGCCACTGTTATAAAAGGGGAATGACATTAGGGTTGAGGGGAGACTGAGAAAATGGGAATAAATAATGTATACTGCATTCAAACAAATGAGGAAGAGAATGGTTTAAAAGGAGTATATGGTTAGGTAATTTTGTCATGACATGAGTCCAGACCGAAGGCTGCATAGTGGAGTGGACTTGGGGGGAGGGGTTGTATGACAATGAAATAATTTTTCTAAGATAAGAGTGAATTGGGGGGCCAGAGGGGCAGGGAGAAAAATGTAACAATGAATGAATGGAAAACCTAAGACTCTGTAAACTTTCATTAACATTAATTTTTTTTAAAAGCTAAATTGTGGGAATATTTATAGAAAGCACTTGGCACTGTACTTGGTACTTAGCTGCAGTTCCATGAAGAGATAGTATTACTTTTACTATGATTATTATTGACAATTCTTACTAACTTTATCATTAGTATAATTTTACAACATATATTATTTGATTATAAAAATTTTATCATTTAAAACTCTTACTTCAATGTTCCATGGAGGGGTAAAGATGATGGAGACATGTGGGTAGAATGGTGTCAGGGGTAATTAGGGAGAATGGTTTAGTTGGTAACTACTTGCACTGCTGATCCAAAGGGAGGTGGTTTGAACCCAGCATGGGAGAAAGATGGGCAATTTTCTCCTGTGTGATTTGCAATCTCTGAAAAGTTACTAGAGGATCAGTTATGGGTTGGTTCCGACTCAAAGGCAACAAGGTGAGTTGAGGTTGTGTAGGATCTTAAAGCAGGGCTGTCTAACTTTGTAGAGGGCCTGATATAATTTAAAAAGCTTTTCCATTCACCCTTGAGTGAGCCTCACTTTTTGGAGGTGGCAAAACAAATATTGTTATTGTCATTCATTCTCACATTACAGAAGAAGAATCAAGGCCAGACTTGTAGGATAACTTGCACAAAGCCATAGTTTTGGAAGCAGTACAGGGCACTAAATTACAGGCCTCCAGAACAGGCAGTTGTCATTCTCCTCAAGCCCACATGACTCCTTGGCTAGTCTGATGACTCGGAGGGCTGTCACTGAGGATATTTGGGGACCCTCCTCCCTTGGACAGATCATCATCATCCTGAGAGGGTCTTGACTCAGTTGGCAGTATAAGCCTAATGAGCAAGCTGTCTGTCTCTCCTAAAAGGGAAAGCAAATGAATCTGCCTTGGAAGAAGTGCTGCCAGAATCCTCCTTAGAAGCAAGGATCCTGAGACTGTCTCACATGCTTTAGACATGTTATCAGGAGGGGCAAGTTCCTGGAGAAGGGTAACATGGTTGGTTAAGCAGAGCGTCCGAGCAAAGCAGGCAGAGTCTTCACAAGACAGACCGACACAGTGGCTGTCAGAGTGGGCTTAAAGAACAGCCGATTTTAAGGGTGGAGAATATCACGGCAGATTTTGTTCTGTTGCACTTGACACAGCTAAGGCTGTGTCGGTTAGAACTCATGTGATAGCTCCTAACAACAACAAAAGTGAGAAATAGCAGAGTCCATGTGCCTATGGGTCGGACACACACATCTGGCCCCGCTGGGAAGCAGCCATTTATTCCTGATTCTGGTGTCCTTTCTCACAGCCCCACTAAGCCAGATGTTAAAGCCTCTGGACAAGCCACTTCAGAATTTACCTTTTCTTTCAAGTTTGTGTTCTTTCTCTCTTTGGGCCTTTGTTGTTGCATGTTTTTGAGTGGGAAACAGCTCACAGCTGATGCTCTGGTGGGTTTTCAGAGACTATAAATCAAACAAGAGGAGATTGTCCCTCTCTCTCCCACATAGCAGCTGGCGGACACAAACCACTGCCTTCGGGTTGGCAGTTCAATTCTTTACCACTGAGCCACTAGATTTCCCCAGCCTAGCACAAGATACTTAGCTAAGCCCTCTCTTAGGAGACTTGCCTGATAGTTATATACACAGTTGCTAACCAAAAGGTCAGTGGTTCGAATACTTCTAGAAGCTCTGTGGTGGAAAAGCTTGGTAATCTGCTTCTTTAAAGATTACAGCCATGAAGATACCATGGGGTCATTCTGCCCTGTTACATGGGGTTGCTGTGAGTCAGAATCCACTCTCAAACACTCAAGTCCTCTCTAGATTTGACTTTCTGGGAAATAAATATTGAATATGTATTTTTTTTTCCTCTCTATAGAACATTTGTAAATGTAATCACTCACCACCACCAGTAGCTCTACAGTGTATGCAACACACCAGCAAAGGAATGACAAAAGCAGGTGTAGACACCAGTGCGAGTAATAGTCCCTTAGTCTCTCTGCCCTGAAACCCGTGCTTCCCCATCAGAAGGCCAACAGCTTGTCTATAACACTTTCCTAAAGACTAATCTCACTTCTTTGTTTTTCTTCCCACATCTTTCATCGTGCTTCTCAAACTGTGGCAGATCTAGAAACCTAGGGTGGGTTTGCAGAGGCAGGAAACAACTAGATGGATTATTTAAACTGGTTTGGTCAGGAAGTCTTCTACTAGAGTTCTTCATTAGCCCAAATTGAAAGGTTAGTGGTTGAAACACCATGAGGTGTCTCAGAAGACAGGTTGGGTGAGCTTCTTCAAATGCCACAGACTTTGAAAGAGTTCTACTCCGTACACTTGGAGTCACCATAAATGGGCATGGATTCAGTTGCAAAGAACAATGACAGTAACTTCTCAGATAAATACATTCCTCAGATAAAATACTTTCCTCCTCCTTCAACTGTGACACAATATACTGGTCTAGACCTTTATTTTATCTGTTCATGCTATGGAAAACATTATTTAATCCAGCTTCTATCCACAAGCAGTCCTAGCAGTCCATGGTACCCTCAACACTCTTCTCCAACACCACAGCTCAAAGGCATCAATTCTTCTTCTATCCTCCTTTGTCATTGTCCAACTCTCTGATGCATAACAAGTGATTGCAAAGACCATGGCCTGTATCAGACACACCTTAGTCTTCAGAGAGACACCATTGCTCTTCAGTACTTTGGAGAGGTCCTAACAGCAGACTTTCCCATGGCAATACATCTTTTAATTTCCTGGCTACTGGTGCCAAGAGTGTTGGCTGTGGAGCCAAGCAAACTAAAGCTGTGAACAATCTCAATCTCTTCACCATCCATCCTGATGCTGCCAGTTGGCCCAGTGGTGAGAATCTTTGTTTTCTTGACATTGAGCCTCAATCTATATTGGAGGCTGCAGTCCTTGACCCTCTGCAGCAAGCTCTTCAGGTCTTCCTCAGTTTCAGCAAGCAGGGTTATGTCATGTGCATATTGCAGATTGTTGATAGATCTTCCACCAATCTTGACCCCATATTTCTTCTCATAGAGCCCAACCTCCTGGATAATCTGTTCTGCATACAGGATGAAAAGGTATGGAGACAGGACACATCCCTGGCCCATGCCCTTCCCAATTTTGAACCATGCAGTATTTCCTTGCTCTGTTCTGAGGCCTGCCTCTTGGTCCAAGTATAGGTTTCTCATTAGCATGATCAAGTGTTCTGGTATTCCCATTCTTCTGAGAGTCAGCCACAGTTTGTTATGATCCACACAGTCAAACACCTTTGCATAGTCAATGAAACACAGATATACATTCCTCTGGTATTCCCTGCTTTCAGCCAAGATCCAACTAACATTAGCTACAATATCCCTAGTACCATGACCCCTTCTAAATCCAGCCTGGACTTTTGGCAGTTCTCTGATGATGTGTGAGGGTACCATGGACTGCTAGGAAAACAAACAGATTCATCCTGGAAAGGGTCAAACTGGGTGGCTCCTTGGAGGCAAGGATTCTGAGGCTCCGTCTACCATACTTCGGACATATTGTAAGGAGGGACCGGTTCTTGGAGAGGGACATCATGCTTGGGAGGGTGGAGGGACAGCGCAGGAGGGGAAGGCCCTCTGTGAGGTGGATTGATTCAGTTACTGGGGTAATCGGGATGGGAGTGTCAGAGACAGTGCGATTGGCACAGGACAGAGCAGAGTTTAGGGCTGTTGTACATAGGGTCGCAATGAGACTCAAGTGACTCGATGGCACATAACAATAACAACAGCAACTATCAACAAGAGACACGACAACTAGACTCCTTGAATGCCTTCATGATTCTGAACTCTTGGTCATTCTGTGAGTTCTGCCTAGCATTGAAGGGTCTGGATAACCCAGCTTCAGCCTCTCTCCTGGACTGACTGTGTGCCACCATGTGAGCCCGTCACCACGTGGAACATTGCTCATCTTTGAAAATCTTGCTGTTTCTTCGGCTGTACTGACTACCCAGCTGTTCATTCAGTATTTGTTAAATTGAATGGAAAAAAAATGTAATGTGTGTTTCAAGTTCCAAGTTTTTCTAAAATCCCTGAAAAGAGTGCCAAGTTTTACAGAAAAGATTTTATGGGCTAAGAATGAGTGAGCTGCTCATGAGAACATTTTTTGCTTTATGTCTCTGAACCATAGGAGAAAAAAAAAACCCATTTCTTATTGCAGGTTACAGGGAAATTTGCCTCACAATAAATCATGTATGATAGTGTGCTCACCAGTACAAGTTTACATTTTACTTTCAGATCGTTTTATCTGGTAGATGTTAGCTCTGGTCCTCACCACGGTGTATTTCTTTACTGGCTTCAAAACCCTCACACCAGGGAGCTTGGGCACAGATCCATCTCTCTCTAAATAGTGGGATATTAGGCCCAAAGAATGCAGCAGTCTCCTCACCTGCACTGGAAAGCTTACATATTTGTAAATGTTGGGTCATGAAGTCATGTCACTAGTTTATGGGATTGAAGGTATTTCCATTTTACTGGAAAAATGAAGAACTTAAAGCTGAAATCTAGACAGTTGTCCTGCTATTTCTCAGAACTCATAAAATTAGCATTAAAATGATCTTTTCCCCTTATGTTTTATTTTATTCCTGACCCAGGAAATGACTCTAACATTAGCATTGCTTTGTTATGAATAATGAATTTAGCATAAAAGAGAATGAGTTGTTTGGCTGCCATCAATACTATTTTTTAAAAATAGAAAACCAAGATATAAAGGTTTGACAAATCACTGTAAAGGCCTTGGCTTTTTGAAATTAAGGATTCAGCTCACTACAGGTTATCTTTTCTCTGCCATTTATACTGACATACTTCCAGGAGTGGTGGTGTTGGAGAAGAGTTCTGAATATCCCATGGACTGCCAAAAACACAAACAGATATGTCTTGGGAAAGGCGCAGCCAGAGTGTTCCTTGGAGGCAGAGATGATAAGATTTCACCTCACATACCTTTGGGCATGTGGCTAACAGAGGCTATGCCCTTGGAGAAGGGCATCATGCTTGGAAAGGTGGAGAGACAGCAAAGGAGAGGAAGATCCTTAACCAGACGGGCCGACCCAGTGACTGTAGCAATGGGCTCAAGTATGTCAGAGATTGTGAGAATGGCACAGGTTAGGACAGGGTTCAGATCTGTTGTTCAGAGGGTTACTATGTGTCATGCTTGACTTGATGACACCTAACAACAACAACTCCCCAGGAAAAAGTGCACAGAGTGCTCTGTGGAGGCAAGGATGAGAAAGCTTCATCTCATATACTTTGGGCACATTGCTAGGAGGGACTATTCTTTGGACTGGGACATCAAGCTTTGAAAGGTCAAGGGTCAGCAACAGAAAGGAAGACCTTTACCAGACAGCTAGACACAGTGACTTCAGCAATGGGCTCATATGTGTCAGAAATGATGAGGATGGCCCAGGGTAGGACAGGACAGGTATGTTTTTCATGGGGTAATGAAGAGTCATACCAATGGCGTCTAACAACAAAAACAAGTCCCTGGGTAGTTCAAATGGTTAATGTGCTTGGCTGCAACTGGAAGTCTCCAGTTCAAATCCACTTTGAAGCACCTCAGAAGTAAGGCCTGGTAAACCATTTCCCAAAACCAGCCATAGAAAACCCTTCGGAGCACAGCTCTGCCCTGAAATGGGGTTAATTCCATGGCAACTGGTTAGAAAATAATTTGGTCAAATGCTGATGAAATAATCTACAACTTCATAATGAAATACACTGAGCAAAAGAAGTCCCACGAACCACAAATATCCCTGTTACTCACACAAATAGAGCCCATGTTCTTTTTGAGTAGGATCAAAAGCCAGTCATACAACTTGGATTGATTTTAAGGCCTGCAGCTTCACTGTTAACAGAAAGGTCAATACTTCAACCCTGTCAGCCACTCCATGGGGAAAAGATGTGCTAGTCTGTTCCAGCTCAGACTGAAAACCTTGTGGGCAGTTCTACTTTGTACAATAGGGTCTCTATGAATTGGAGTCAGTGTAATGGCTGTGGGTTTGTCGTAGATAGATCTGGTAAACTGTGCAGTGAAAAACATTTCAGCTTATAAATGGTTACTATGACATGATTTCTTTCATATAACAAAGCACAAATGGGGAAGCCAGAGAAGGAAAGGAAATGCGATGGGCTGAGGGGTGCAGGGAGGAGGTGGGAGTGGCTACAAAGGGTTAGGACAGTGAGCCTTGTAATGATGTTGTTTTTATGTGCTGTCAAGTCACCTGTGACTCATAGCGACCCTATGTACAACAGCTCTGAAGCCTGCCCAGTCCTGAGCTAGTCTCACTGACTACGACACACCGACCCCGACCCCCATTGCCCCAGTTACTGTGTCAATTCATCTCATCTGGGGTCTTCCTCTCCTGTGCTATCCCTCCACCCTTCTGAGCATGATGTCCTTCTCCAAGAATCGGTTCCTCCTGACCAAAGTATGTGAGATGGAGAAGGGTTTATAAATAGAACATGGTAGTGGTAGACTGAAGTTACACAGGTGATAACACCTCATGGGTAGAACATACACATCACACAAATATGCTTTGAAAAATGGAGAACCTGAACAAGCTCTGTGGATCACATCAATGTCAAATTCCAGGTTTCCAGAGCCTATTAAAATTAAGCCAGGTGAGTAAGTGGGAAGGATGCTGAAAGAAATTTTTGCAATGTTTTTCCAGTGCATTAGGAGTTGCTCTGTCAGCCCACAGAGAAGTGGTTTGAATCCACCAGTGTCTGTGAAGTAGAAAAATGGGCAATCTCCCCTGGTGCAGTTTACAGTCTGTGAAAACCTGCTGGAAGGTTAGCTACAAGTCAGTTCTGACCTGAGTTCAATGAGAGAGTGAACTCATTTAAATATAAAAGTTAAAGAAGATTAGATGTCTTCTTTCAGAAAGTAGCTGTATACCAAACGTCAGGGTTAGGGTTAGGTTATGTGAAAAGAGGGTAGAAACCATGGCTAGTGGCTGGCTTCTTGCAAGATGCTGCTATTCAGCTCTGACCACTGTGGGACTGAGGACATAGAACTGCTGAATTTGATATAATTTTATTTTTTTAAAAGAAGGTGGAAATCTACATTTCTTTTAAAAAAAACACAAAAAACCTCCCGAATTTTAAATACAGATGTCAGCTGATGTCCACAATACATTGTCTAAAATTGAATGTCATACTAATTATGTGTCACGTGAATACCTTACTAAAACCCTACATGAGACCATTTCCAGTTTTCAATGCTGCTGCTGTTGTCACTGTGGGAGCTGCTGGCAGAGGCTGGGGAAACAGCAGAAAGGAGCAGAAGAGAGGGTGGAGGGAGTGATGCACGCACACATGCAGCCCCTTGCTGAAACGAAGGAGGATCTGAAGTGCTTGTTGTCAAGGACTGCAGCCTTCAATATGGATTGAAGCTCAATATCAAGAAAACAAAGATTCTCACCACTGGGCCAATTGGCAGCATCATGATAGATGGTGATGAGATTGAGATTGTTAGCAGCTTTAGTTTGTTTGGCTCCACAACCAACATTCTTGGTACCAACAGCTAGGAAACTAAAAGACGAATTGCATTGGGAAAGTTGGCTATCAGAGACCTCGCCAAAGTACTGAAGAGCAACGATGTCAGTCTGGAGACTAAGGTGTGCCTGATACATGCCATGGTCTTTTCAATCACTTGCTGGAGAATCAGAGAGCTGGACAATGATTAGGTATGATAGAAAGAGAATTGATGTCTTTGAGCTGTGGTGCTATAAAAGAGTATTGAATATATCATGGACTGCTAAGAGAACAAACAGGTTCATCCTGGAGAGGGTGAGACCAGGCTGTTCCTTGGAGGTAAGGATTCTGAAGCTTTTTCTGACATACTTTGGACATGTTGCAAGGAGGGACCAGTCCTTGGAGAGGGACGTCATGCTTAGGAAGGTGGAGGGACAGCGCAGGAATGGAAGTTCCTTGATGAGATGGATTGATTCAGTGACTGGGGTAATATGGGGGTAAGTGTGTTGGAGATAGTGAGATTGACACAGGATAGAGCAGTATTTAGGGCTGTTGTTCACGGGGTGGCTATGAGTCGCAGGTGACTCAATGGTGCATAACAACAACAACAATACATCCCAATTACAAATTCTCAAAATTAAGATACAAAGAGACATTATTTCTGCTGTTTTCTCTTAGAAAAAAAAAAATCTGTTAACAAGAGTCCTGAGAATATTTAGTTATCCCTTCTTTGAAAAAGAAAATAAAACAAAGCACAATAACAAGGACATGTAAATATTACATAATTACATCTTATCAAAAGAGTTTTTCTGCTTAACATTTCCCCCCCACCACCGCATGTTCCATAATAAGCAGAATTTTAAAGGGTTGGTCTTCAGCATTGAAAATTATGCTAATGAGGTAAGAGCAATAATTCAAAGTGTAGCCACTAATTTCTCTAAGGGGAAATATGCAGAGACCCTGGGCTTTATGTTTGTTTTCAACTAATTATCATGTACTTACTTTTCCATTAGTCCAATAATTTTTCTTTCAATTCAGAATTAAGCAATAAGACACTGAATTATATAGAGGCCTGCTTAGCATAGCAGACACATGCCGTCATTCCTGAGTCCTTTGATTTACGGCTCTGAAAATGCACAACCAAGAGGCTGTCTATACGCCCTTTCATATTTATATTCCATCACGCAGTCACCTCAATAACTTATGCATTCTCAGAAGAACTACCTAGCAATTAACTCTAGTCTTTTCTAACTCACCATCTCATTATGTAAAGTGGATTTTAACACAAACTTTATTAGTAACTTTCAATTCTAATTCCTTATTATCTGCCCCCACTCTCACCCTGCCTAGTAATGTCAGCTTCTACGCGACCAAAATACTCAGGGGAAAAAATGGCAGCTTAGAAAATCCACATTGGACTGGTACCACATTTAGTAATTGGTCTTTGCACTAAGGGGCACCACAATAAATCGAAATTGTCATATTTCCGCTGAAGCAGGTGATGCAATTCTTTATAGAAATGGAAATAAATTCTCTGGGCCACACAACACAGCACTTTAACTACATTCAGGATGCACAAGCAAGTCAGGGAGCTATTATTTTTGGTCAAAAGGCAAAGGAATAAAAGGGAGACAATCCTTTGCTAGGAGGTAAAAGAATTCATGCTATCTCTTGAGACACAGAAAAAGGCTCAATGCATATTGACTGAAGAGCTGAAATGAGGTTTAATGTAAGTGTTCTTGGGGCAAGGAACAGAGGTGGGCTGATGAAGGTTCTCATGAAACCTGAGGAGAGTGCACCTTGGGAATGCACGTTAAATGCATGATCCGTGCAGCCCACTTACCAACATCAGGATCCACAGCTTGCACCCTGGTCAGCAGAGCCTTGGGGGCAGTATTCTCATAGACACAGGCGTTGTAGTGGTCAGAAGAAAACACAGGTGGGTTGTCGTTCACGTCCTGCAGGATCAGGCGGATGTCTGACTGGCAGAACCTGCCCCCTCCGTCCGTAGCCCTGGCGACCAGGCTGTACACAGGCACCCGCTCCCGGTCCAGCCACGCCAAGGTTCTTAACTCCCCTGTGAAAACCAATGGCAGCAGATTAGCCCAGTCTTTCTTTGAAGAGCAGAGAATTGATTATACAAGGAGTCCTCAACACAGGAAGAACCAACGGTATTAGCTCGAGTGTCTCATAATTTGAAAAAGGAAATAAACTTTTTAGGCTTTGGGAAAACAAAAAGATCAAAGTTCTGTGGATCTGCCAAATAAGAGCTGTGTGAACTTCAACGGCAGTTTCCAAGGCTCATCATTAAGCACCGCCATGAAACTGTGGGATCAGCGCTTCTTCCTTTTGCCTCCTTGGAGAAGCTCCAAACATCTTTAACTTTTCAAGATTATCTTGAAAGTCTACATATTTCTGTTATATCTCCAAAAAAGTACCAAGAATGGACAGTTTTCCTAACTTCTGTAATAGTCGGTAATATTAGCAATCTACAGACCCAGAGGTGACGTCTCTTGGTTTTCAAATATTTAATATCTTTCTATGCCTTCTTTTAAAGGGAAGTATAACAATCAGAACAGAGGCTGGTTTAGCACTATGGCAGGGTCTTGAAGAATTTGTACCATGCCAAGGTTAACATCTTACTTGCTGGATGGTATAGGTCTGTGATTGATAGAACAGGATCAGGCTCTAAAATGAGAACCCTAGAAGCAGCAATCTTTCTGTCTTTCTATTATCTATCTATCTATCTATCTATCTATCTATCTATCTATCTATCTATCCATCCATCCACATGTACCAATTGGTAGGGAGATGTGCCTATATTTTAACCACTCAAACTGTAAAACACGTCAGTCTCTGTCATTTTTTGTTTATTTGTTTCAACAGATAAGAAGCACAGTGACGGATCAAAATAAATGCTATTTGGTGAGCTTTTTCATCCTTTTAATTGAGTCAGAACTGACTCATGGCTGACCCCCGACCAGGTTGGTGAGGCTGTATATCACATGAGAGGATATTGCCCACCTTTCTCTCTCAGAGACATTGGTGGACTTGAACTGTCAGAGATGTGTCACCTAAGAGCACAAATCCCTCTAGTCCCAGGAAATATTGCAATTGTTGTTGTTGTGTGCCATCAAGTCAGAACTGACTCGGGCTGACGCTGCAGCATGTTTTCAGAAGCAGTAAATCATCTGGCAGAGACTGTTGTCGTTCTCCCATGGAGTAGCTTGTAGATTCTAACTGCATTCCTGCGTGTCGACAGCACAGCTCCTTAACCACCAAGGAGATATTATCCAGGCCCAGTCATCTCCATGGAGCAAGTATTTTCTCCTCTAGCTTTCCTCCAGCAGCCAGCGACTTCTCTCAGACACAGGCTGGCAGGGAGCTCTGGTGGCCCAGTGGGTAAGGAGTGTACCTGCCAACCCAGATCCAGGTGGTTCAAATATGCCAGCTGCTCTGAGGCACAAAGATGAGCAATCTACTCCTGTGTAATTTTCCACCTCTGAAAACCCACTGGAGAATCCACTATGAATCAATTCAGACTTGATGGCACACAACAACTCCAAAGTATTCACTGGTTTCTCCAAGGAACATTCTCCATGATCTAAAATTTCTTTCCCCACCACATTTTCCATAATCCATTCTCTAGCTACTCCTAGCAGAGTCAGGCCTGCACACGCCGTGGGTGGATCAAGTTCTTGGCTCAGCAGCCTTGATTCAGCCTCTGGAATCCTGGCTCAACTCTGATGCCAACTCTTCCTTCAAACACTTTCATCTGCTCTTTCATCACAATATGAACTCCTTCTTTCTCTGTGCTCAGAGAAATATTACCTGCAATATTACCTTTCTTGGGCACAGATTTCATTCTGTCTTTCATTACTATTATTGATTTGCTTATCTGTCATTTCCATTAGGTTATGCTATCTCTTGGACATAGTTTACTTTGTTCACTGCAGAGTTCACCAAAAATCGTATCCCACAGAGTGCTTTTATGCTAACTAGCTAATCAATAAATGCTACCTATTCAGTAAATAGTAACCAAGTGTATAGAGTCCCATATAGTTAAGTCAGTGCTTCTCGGTTGGCATGATAAAAGTCAGTAGAGACAAGCGAGGACTTTGTTTCTCTGAGACTCAATAATTAGCTCCTGTTCACCAGGACCAACAAAACCCTAGAAATAGAGCAGAGCTCAGAGCTGTCATATGTAGGATCACTATGAGTCACAAGAGACTGGATGGCACATGACAATAACAACATTCACTCTTTAGACTTTATTTTAAAATTTCCATTAGAATACCATAGCAGTGAAATATGTTGCCTCCACAGAAAATATCTTTTCCATGAGCCTGGGCCTTCAGTGTAGGAACCTGCCTTAAGTGCATAGAACCCCTCACCTTACAACTTTTGCCTAACGGCATTTTAAGAGCCTGCAGTTTAAGAGAAAGTAGACAAGATGTTTAATAAAGATATGTTAATAAAAATGAGGAAGGGGCTCAAAAGAGATTTTAGCATGGGGAAACCCTCTTACCTTACACTGCTGTCTGGTCTGGAAAACAAATTCTACATTTATGGTGGAACTCTGTTTACACCTTTTATAGACAGATGCTTTAACTCATGTATATGAGAAACAGTAGAAGCAAATAGAGATATCTGACTACCTGATGCTAATAAATGTCAGTAAAGTCACGGCAAGTTTTATAAGCCCAATAAAACTTGTGCATCTAGAGCATCCATCTCCCACCACCATTTGCTCCAAGTACTTCCTAGACAAAGTCCAGGACAGCAGAGCTTCACAGTCTCAGGTTCTACTGTATTAACTACCTGCTAGCAATGAGACCAAGTTCAAACTTAACTTCTTTGTGGAGAAGCAGTGATATTTACCCACAGAACAAATTTCACCTTACCACTTTCTGGATCTAGAAAAAATTCATTATTTCCAGATCCATAGAGTGAGTATCGTATATCTCCATTGGCCCCAATGTCGGCATCCTTCGCACTGACCCTCAGGATAATTTTATTTGATGTAATGTCTTCAGGAAATAGTGCTGTATATGCAGCCTGGGCAAAGGTAAGAACAGATGTTTAGAGAATTAGTATTTTGGAGACGATGGCCATGGTTTCTTTTAAAATGCATTATTTAAGTCAGCCTAGGTGAAGTTTTCGCTCCACCACAGGACTAGGCAAAAATAAACAGTGAAACATGGTTTATCTGATACCTTTGTTCTCCTATGTTCATTCAATCAACAAATATTTATTGAGCACTTACTATATGCTAGGTATTATTCAGGTTATTTTATTTTATAGATATTTTTTTAGGCAAGATAAACAAAACAGACAAAACCCCCTGTTCTTGTTATAGACACACATATGAATTTACTGGGATATCCTTGGCTGGGATATCCTTCTCAGTGATGTCTTGGGACACTTTCAAGTCTTTAAAGAGCAAATATTTACATTTGGCATTAACATGAGATATTAAATCTATTTGTTACACTTTATTATTTGTAACTGAAAGATGTAACCAGTGGCCACTGAGTCATCATCCGCTAATTGAGGTCTAATGTTTATTAGAGTAGAACAACCCTGGAGGAGAAGTATTGACTCAGTGACTGGGGTAATGGGAGTAGATGTTTGGGAAACAGTGAAATTGGCTCAGGATAGGGCAGGGTTCAGAGCTACTGTACATAGGGTCGCTATATGTTACAGATGGCACATAACTACAACAAGAACAACATGTGCTCTGGTGGCTTAGTGTCAAGTAATTATGCTGCCAACACAGAAGTATGTGAATCCACCACAGAAGTATGTGAATCCACCAGCTGCTCCATGGGAGAAAGGTGGACAAGCAATTCTTGTGTGATTCACTGCTTCTGAAAACTCACTGGAGTGTAAGCTATGGGTTAGTTCTGACTCTACAATAAACAACAATGACAACGTGTTCCACAGGGTTGTTACTGACTGATTTTTCAGAAGTAGAGGGTCAGATTTTTATTCCAAGGCACCTGTATGTGAATTTGACCCTGTAACATTTTGGCAGCCAGCAGTTAACTGCTTGGACTACCCAGAAACTTTCTAAGCTATACCGTTTTTGTATGCACCAAGTTCATTTTGATACGTAGTGATAGATCCTATAGGACAGAGTAAAAATGCCTCACAGGTATGTTAGCTGTACTCTTAATGATATCCAAACACTGCATCGTTTGTCCCAAAGACTGGTTAGTGGTTTGCTAACTTTTCTAGTAGCCAAGTGCTTGACCACTGATCCACAGAGCTCCTTTTCTAAGGTTGGGAACACTCTCAAATAACCTGCACCCACAGCTGTGAGTCATTTCTGACTCCTGGAAAACCTCCACTCAGTTTCTGAGGCTGTAAATCTTAATGGTAGGGGAGTGGCTTATTTTCTCTCGGAGCAACTGGTGGATTTGAACTGCTGACCTTTTGGTCTGGACACAACCATCAGGGCTAAAGAATACAAGTAATGTCTCTTAGTCTATATGGTAAAGAAAATGGTAAACATCAGTAATTCAAGATCAGTAAAGGATCACGCAATTCCACACTGGCCTCTCACCACTGGCTGGCATGCTGTGTACAGAGCGCGAAGTGTACTCCAGGTGTTTGGAGACCAGGGCTCAGCACCAGCACTGCCTCTAACCAGCTGTACAAACTCACAGGAGAAATTAATCCTATAAGAGCATTCTGTTTCATTTCTCTTATAAACGAAGTCATAGAGGCACAATGAGGGGATGCCTTCTGATTATTTAAGGCTTATTTAATTCTAATACTCATGGGGCTTTTGGCAAAATTAGGTATCTGGCCCTTCAGTCTCTACTAGTTTGAGGTCTATAAACTTTCATTCTAGATTCCATCTCTTCCCTTCTTTCCTCCATTTGAAACTCACTAGCCATAATTTCAAGGAAGCAGAGGCAACGATGAAGACAGACCCCAAATCTCACCTGATCACACACAGGGCTATTGTCGTTCACATCACTGACAGTCACTTCTACCATGGCCTGTGTGACAAAGAGCCCATCGGTGGCAGTGATGTTGAGAAAGTAAATGTCTTGTTCTTCTCTGTCTAGAGGTCTCTTCACATACACCTTCCACTCATTCTGCACCAGGCCCAGTGAAAATCGTCCTCGGGGATTCCCTCCTATAGCAGAAAAGAAAGGGGGCTTTTGAAAATGTGCAATGAAAGGCCTTGATCTAACAGCTAAAGGACGAGTCCTGTGTGGGGTCATCCAGGAGCCCCTAAACTTGCAGCATTTACATTCCTTTGATTCTCATGCACAAAGGATACTATTCATATGCTTGGCTTGTGTGGAAAGTAAAGTAGTTAACTTCCGAAGATACTAAACTCCTCTTAGGGAAGGAAGCATGAGACAATCTCTTGTTGAGTTCCCCTTAAGAACAATCAAGTTCAAACTGTGAACAATCAATCCTGTTCTCAGGATGATACAATTGTCTTTCCACTTAGTCTCAAGAGAGGATGTAATACACCATAGCTCTTGTTACCAAGACAGTTTCATTAGCTGTTGATTATGCAATCAAGACGAGGCAGGCAGTTGTATTAAGGAACCCTTTAATGAAGGCTTTCTCAAACAGTGGAGGCCCGCTTGCAGGGATGGGAGTTTGGAGAAGAGAAGTTTACATCCTGGAGGAAGACCCATTAGTATGAAATAGCCCTAATGAAGGGTCATTTAAAGAGCAGTTCAAAGATAAGCACTGCAATTAGATTAAATTTACCAGAGCAAAGCTGGTGAAAGTGGAAGAAAAGTGGAAGAGATGAGGCAGGCCAGCTCTTTATGATGCTGAAACACAGGCAGTGATCTCATCAATATTACTTTCCTACTTCATTAAACGATGCAGAAACAAAAGCTGCTTGGTGAAGAAGAGGGAGAAAAGGAAAACTGCCTTGACCTTCTAATTCCTAACAGGAAAATATCATTATTTTCTGAGAATAAAACATTTTCTGAATACAATGTTATACTCTGAAGAGGGAGGAAGACAGGACAAGGCTATTGGCGAAAAGCCAGGCATCAAACATGCTCATGACCATTTTATTTGTGTGGGCAGTCAACAGGTGTTTATTGCCTGCTCTGGACCAGGCACTGTACTTGGGGGAAAAGCTCATCAAAACAAAACAAAAACAAAAACAAACAAAATCCCTGCTTTTGTGGTAGAGCTCACATTTTAGAGTGGGTGATAGACAGTAAACATAATTAAAGAAAACATACTGTGTTGCGGGTTCATTGAATAAGTGACTCCTATTACCTTCTTGATAATAAATCCTAAAAAAATCTATACAGCAAAAATGGTGGTTCTACCAGAGGATGAGTAGTGATAAACTTTTCTCATTCTCCTGGAGTTCAGATTTCTGGGTCCATGGAGTTGGGGGTGACCCACCTAAGTTACTTGCCTATAGGTGTCCCTTTGAACTGTGATGGTTTAATGTATCGGTTTCCCTGGAGTCACTGTCAGTTCAAACAGTAGTTCAGGAAGTTGCACTGCAGGGACTGTCTACCTAGATATTGGGTTCTTTTGGAGAAATATCTGCATATAGCTGGGAGCAGGATCTCCAGGGTCTGACAAGTATCATATCCTTAATGATACTTTTCCCCTTTGGTTTAAAACAGACTGACTCTGAAACCCTGCAGGTATCATGATTCTGTCTCATGAAGAACCAGCATAAAAGGAGTTTACATGACCTTCAGGAGGCGACCCTGCCCAGATCCGTCTGTATAATCCGTCTGTATAACCCATTCTCACTGTTTCCTCTGCAGATTTATTTCTCTGTTCCTTTTGGTTTGATTCTGCCTGATTTGAGACATATCTATTCACAATCAACCTATTCTGTTACTAATTCTCAGTGATTCTCTGTGCATTTAGGCTTTTAACTGGGGGAAGAAAGGCAAAGAGTGGGGTGGGGTGTGGGTCAGTCCAAGTGACTGCTGCTTACTGTTGCAAACAATTGAGTTGATATTTTACTGTGGTTGACTTACAACTGGACTCTACAAAGTGGAATGTGGTTTCAGGATTGGAGGAGGAGTCATCAACAACCTGTGCTATTCAGATGACCCAACCTTGCTTGGTGAGAGTGAGGAGGACATGAAATGCTTGCTGCAAAAGATCAATGCCTTCGACATGGATTACATCACAATATCAAGAAGACAAAAATCTTTACCGCTGGACCAAGAGGCAGCTTCATGATGGAGAAAAGACTGAAGTTATCAATGATTTCATCTTACTTGGATACATAATCACAAGCATTAGTACTAGCACTCAAGGAATCAAAAGAAGTGTTACACTGGGAAGGTCTGTTATCAGGGACCTCTCCAAAATACTAAGAAGAAATGATGTCAGTTTTAAATTCTATGAATGATACATCTTATTCAGGCCATGGTCTTTTTCAATCACTTTGCATATACCTGAAGGCTGGACAATGAATATGATGACAGAAGAACTGATGTCTTTAAGATGTAGTGTTGGATAAGAGCACTGACTGTTCCATAGATTGCCTAAAGAACAAACAGATATGTTTTGGAAACGGTGCAGCCAGCATACTCTTTGGAGGCACATGTACTTTGGAACATTTTATTAGAAGGCGCTATTTTTTTTTGGAAAGGAACATCATGCTTGGAAAGCTGGAGGATCAACAAAGGCAAGGAAGACCCTCAATGAGATGAATTGACATGGTGACTGCAGCAATGGGCTCAAGTCTGTCAGAGTTGATGAAGATGGAACAGGAAAGGTTCAGATCTGTTATTCAGAGGGTCACGATGGGTTGTACTCCACTTGACGGCATCTAACTACAATCACATGCCAGAGAAGTCTGTCCCCTAGAATTTCCTAGGCTGTCATCCTTATAGGAGGGGATTTTTTGGTCTTTCTCCCATGATGTTACTAGTGGATTTGGACAACCTTTTTGTAAGTAACTAAGCATATAACCATTGCTTTACCAAGACTCATTCACCATGGTATAAACAGAAGCATACTGAGCTTCAGTAGAGAAAAGGTGAAAACTGCACATTTCTGTATGTCAACAGTTCTCAACCAGGGGCCACTTTAGCCCCAGGGAACACACGGTAAACTCTGCAGATGTTATTGTTACATTGATGGGAATAAGTGAGCGGGTGAGTGAGTGGGGGTCTGGGGCTGGAGTGATGATGAAGGTGTTACTGTAATCAAACAGGGATACTGCTAAACATCCTACTATTCACAGAGCAGCCCTTCCACAACAAAGGACAATTTGGCCCCAAATGCCAGTGGTGTCGAGGTTGAGAAATGTGCGCTGGTGAGGCACAGGGTTCTCCCTGGGATATCACTTTTCCCCACCACTGGCGAGGATTCAATTATGCTTTAGTTGAATATTATTTCAGCATGCACAAATTTAACCTCTCTATTAAATGCTTTCAGTGCAAGCCCACACAGTTCTTTTGTTAAATAAAATGATTAATGGCCCTTTGTTCATCTGAGGCAGCCCAGCCAAGTTATGTTACATCAGGAGCAAAAGTTAAATCTAATTAAAATCAGTTGGTGGTTGGCACTGCTAATAGTAACAGTAGCTAAGATACTCTGTACTCATTACTTTGGTAAAGTTGATTAGATGGTCCCTTTAAATCATTCACTGGGCAGTCAAAGACTCTGTATAAACAATTAGGGATAAGTATTTAATAATTCTTCCTAATATAAAAAAGTATCCCTTAGAATGCCTAAGAAGCTTCTTCTCAGAAACGAAATGGAAATAAATCAAAATGATGTCTTAGTGTCACTCTCTTCCCTTGCCACTGTCCCTCGTGGCTTTACTGCTGAAATAGACAATTTAACCACAAAAGCCTGAAACTATCAAAGTACAAAATTTAAGGGAAAGATTTAAATATAAAGTACAATAAACAAACCAACAGTTCCATAAAGAAAAGTGTCAAGAATAACACCTGAAAGAAGAGTCTAAATCCTAGGCAGAGAGACACGGATGCTCCACGGTAGAGCTTATTCTGCAGTGATTAATTAACTTTTCCACTAACGCACTTAAACAGATTCTGTGTCCTAAGGGCATTCTAATTAATTCATTTTTCACTCTAAATAATGGAGTTTTTCTAAAGGGAAGCCACCTGACTACAAGTATTGATGGAGTCTTTAAAAACTTTTGGCACTTGGCTTATGTTCTGCCTTTGAATGTCATAACATCAAAATATTGGCTTTAAACCCCCCAAATGGTTTCTAGGAATCTGAGCCCACACACTGCTAACCTTCTCCTTTTGATAGTTTAAGGCCAGCTGCCTCTGGGAAACTGCCCTGATCAGCAACACACCTTCTTCTGTCAGTCACGAAATCCTTGGTCTCTTAGAGAAATAGTGACATTTGGGGGAGGGGGGATTTTCTACTCTTGGTGGTCAAATTTGTATATTTTGGTAACTGCTACTTATTATTTGGAAAGATAAAGGATACATTTAAACAAAAGAAAAAGTTATTATCAGAAAATACACCCCTTGATATGGGGTTATGACTTAAGATTTATCAGCAAAAGGTCAAACTGTGCTTTCTAATTTGTATACATGCTGCTTGTGCACAAGTGTGTTTTATTATCGGGGAGAATTTGTAAGTGAAGTTAATTGGGATCTTATAGTTTTGTTTTCTCACTATTAGAAAAGGTAGGAAGAAAGGAATATTGTTAAAATTGTATCTCCCCACCACAGTTAAAGCTGTGCATCCACTATGGAATACAGCTGGATGCTTCTGAAAGAATGTACAGCAAAGAATCCCCTTGTCACCCAGCAACTCTGCTCCAAGACGTGTTAGCGAAAGAACTGGGAGCAGTGACTCCAGCAGCTATTGTGCACCAGTGCTTGCTGATACCTGTGACACCATCCAAAAGGTGGGGCTACCTTAATGTCCCTCAGATCGAGGAATAAGCAAAATTGGGCACAAACAAATAACAGAATATCCAAACTCAAAACCTTTGCTGCTGAGTTGGAGCTGAAGCATAACTGACGGCCCCTTGGGTTTTTGGTGGTTGTAATTATCATGGGAGGGCATTGTTCCTCTTTCTCTGAATGACTCCCTGGTTATGCAAACCACCAGAGAGGCGCTGACTTTGCGTTGGCAATGCACCTCTCCATGGGCTAAGCTACCAGAGGTAATTCAGTTACAAAGAGGAACAGAGTCCTGATACACACCACTGCATGTTGTTATTATCTACTGTCAAGTCAGAATCGACCCATCGTTAATTCCATAGTAAGTTTTCAGAGGAGGCAAACTGCACAGGAGGAGACTGCTTATCTTTCTCCCATGGAGCAGTGAGTGGATTCAAACTGCATGCCTTTCGCTTGGCAGCACAGCTCCTTACCACTAGGCCACCAGCGCTCCCTTACCACCTCAGAGACTTTGAAAACATGCTAAGAGAAATAAGCCAGGCACCAAAGGCCAAATAGTTCATAATCCCACTTATATAAAATATTCAAAATAAATAAATCCATTGAGAGAAAAATTAGTGGTTACTAGGCCAAGTCACCTTTCCCCCTCAGATTTGAGCCTGCAAAGAGGCAAGGCCTTTGGTTAGCAACCCAGCCCCCTGTGAGCTATAGTTGACTTGATGGTACCCAGCAATAAGGAATATGGAGACGGGGAGTTAAATATAATCACCCCATTTTAAAAATCAAAAAGGGTATAATCTTCATTAATTCAACTGAGAGAGTTTCTGAACTCTTTAAAAGTGGTAAAAAAATGTGTACTTGTAAGGTAAAAATCTGGGTTATCTCAGAGAGGCAAACCAATGGACATCAAGTTCAAGTTGTTATCAACTTAGAGAACAACATTTTAAAAACTTGAAAACTAACTTGGAAAATAAGCAGTCAACACATTTCCTGAGATGTTTCTTTTCTCTTGCTTCCTCTCATCTTTCTTTGCTCCTACACCCCCAATCTGCCATCTTCTCCCCCCCGCCCCCGGAAAACTGAGTGCCCAGTCAAAACTACAGAAGCTGGGGACCTACCTGTGATGTGGTAGCTCACTTGGCGGTTAATATCAGAAGTATCTCTGTCCCACGTGCTCAGGACTGCAACCACTTCGCCTGGTGGGTCACTCTCCTTCACATTCCCTCTGTACACCTCATGTGCAAAGACTGGAGCATTGTCATTTATATCTGTCACCCTGACAGACACGACTGCCGTGGAAGAGAGCGAGAAGGCTTCTCCAAGGTCGGAGGCCACAACAGAGAAGGTGAATGTGGGGTCTGTCTCATGATCCAGGTCCTTCAAGGTGCTGATCCAGCCTGTGTTGCTGTCAATGCCAAAAGCTTCCATTATCTTCTCGGGCTGGGAATCTGAGTGGAGGGAGTAAGTGACCTGCCCGTTGGCCCCCCAGTCCATGTCAAGCGCTTTCACTTGGGTGACTTTGGTGCCCATAGGCATCCCTTCCATTATGATTGTCTCATAGGTGGACGTTTCAAACACTGGCTTGTTGTCATTCAGATCCAAGACCTTGATGTCCACATCCACGGTGAACACAATGTCCACCTTGTCCAGCGGTATAGTGGCGGCTACTTTAAAGTGGAAAGCGGGGCTGATCTCGTGATCCAGGCGCTTGTCAAGCTTGAGGGTGCCCGTCTCCTGCTCTATGACGAAGACCCCTCCTTTGTTGTTTTCTGGCCGCTCCCCATTCACCGTGCTGAACCGGACACTCTGCGTGGGCAAGATCCTCAGCGTGTCCACGGTGCTCCCAATGGCCGTGTCCTCAGCCACAGTGAAGGAGTACTGAGGCTGGGTGAATGTTGGCAAGAATGTTTCAGGTGGCAACACGTGGATATACACGGGGATGAGGGAGTGCTTCACAGGGATGCCGCCGTCCACTGCTTTCACGAAGAACGACAACACTGTATTTCTCAGCAGGTTAAAATTGCCCTTGGTGACCATCCAGCCATTGTCAGGATCGATTTCCAGGAGGTCAGCCACGGAGACAGAGGCCTCGCTATACAGGGAGTAAGTAATCCTTGAATTGGCTCCATCATCCGGATCCACGGCTTGAACTTGAGTGACCAGGTGACCTCTTCCGACATCCGCCCTGACACTGGCTCTGTACTCCACAGTCATGAACTGGGGGGCATTGTCATTTTCATCGACCACAATCACCCTCACGGTACAGAAAGTGGTCCTCCCACCACCATCCAGGGCCCTCAGGAAAATGCTGATGTCGCCTTCCGAAGGATTTTCCCTGTCTAGCCTTTCCGTTGTGATGACCTGCCCGTTGCTGTCTATGAGGAACCGGTCCTTGGCAAAGTCATTGATGATGGCATAGCTGATCTGCCCGTAGGTCCCTGGGTCTCCGTCAGTAGCTCGGACATGGATGACCTTTGTCCCAGCAGGTGCATTCTCCCGAACCTCAGCTACGTAGGTGCTTTGGGAGAAGGCAGGGCTGTACAGATTAGCTCCAAGCACCCTGATGTGGACCTGGGCCGTGCTAGTGAACAGCCCATCCGAGACCGACACGTTCAGACTGTACAGAGGCTCCATCCGCTGCTTCCGGTGGTTGGACAGGGTGATGACTCCACTCTTGCTGTCCATCAGGAAGCTCGTCCTGTCATTCCCAGACAAAATGCTGTATTCCAGCCGGTCAGCATCAGAGCTGTCAGCATCCGAGGCTTGTACACAAGTTACAAAGTGGCCTCGAGGGGCTAGCTCACTCACATAGGACTCATAAATGAGTTGGTTAAACACAGGAGGGTTATCGTTTACATCTGAGATGTAGATATGGACCAAGACCTCACTGCTCAGTGATGGGAAGCCATTATCTGTTGCCCTGACTTTCAAGGTGCAGTATTGAACTAACTCATGGTCCAGCAGGCGAGCTGTCAGGATTAAGCCACTGGCGCTATCTATGTGAAAATAATCTGTGCTGTTATAAGTATCCTGAACAATCTGATAATGGACCATCTTATTATTTTCTGAGTCTGCATCGGTGGACACAACTTGTAAAACTGGGGTCCCGATGAGTGATGCCTCTGATAAGGTTGTATTGTATGTGGATTGATCAAAAATAGGGGGGTTATCATTTACATCATTAACTAACAGGTCAACAGTGACTTCAGCCCTGGCGCCTGTAAGGGCATCGCTGGCTCTCACTGTTAACTTGTACACAGGTGTAATTTCATAATCCAGAGCACTCACCACTTTCAGGACCCCAGTGTCAAAGTCAACATTAAATTGTTTATAAGGATCCCCATCAATAATGATATATATGATCCCTTGACCTTCTGGACTGGTGGCATTGATGCTTAGAATGGGTGTGTCCATTCTGATGTCTTCATTGACGGATGCAGTATAAAATGGTTTATCAAACACAGGCATTGCTTTGTTGACAATGGTAATGGGAAGTTCCACAGATGCAGACAAAGACGGTTTCCCACCATCTCTGGCTAGGATGGTGACTGCATACTCGATGTTAGACAGGTCGGAGTTGAATGCTTCCTTTAAAATAACATGCCCTGAATCAGGATTAATTTCAAAGTGGCCATAGTCATCCTGTAAGACGTAGGTCACTTCTCCATTTGCACCTTTATCTTTGTCAATGGCTGTCACCTGGTAAATCAGAGTCCCAGGTTCAGCATCAACTTGTACAGCAGCATAGTAAGGGAGGCCCACGAAGACTGGAGAATTGTCATTTATGTCCTCGATGTTAACCTTGACCGTCACCCTCGCCACACGCAGGTGGTCGAGCTCACGGCTAGCTTCCACCACCAGCTCATACAGCTCTTGCTCTTCGCGGTCAAAGGGGACTCCAGTGGTCTGAATGACCCCTGAGGTAGACTTTATCTTGAATTTATTTCCTGGGTTTAAGATGCTATATTTTAAGGGCTCATTAAGGCGATTACCGACAGCATTGACGATAGCAACTTTGGTTATGTTTGTGCTGTTCTCTGAGATTGAAGTAGAGTAAACACTTTGTGTAAAGTGAAGACCACTATCCATGGCTTCCTTAACCATAATGGTGATCATGGCGGTGCTGTAGAACTTTCCATCAGATACGGTTACGATCAGCGTGTAGTGATCTTTGGAGAGGTTGTTGTTTTTAATAGTGAGCACACCACTGCTGGAGTCAATTAAAAAATTATCCCAGCCGCCTTCCTTAAGGCTATAGGTCAGTTCAGGGGGCACTTCTGAGTCAGGATCCCTTGCGCTAACTTTCAGAACTTCCACTCCAACATAGGTAGGCAGAAGCAAGACTGTCTCAAACACAGCTTGTGTGAACACAGGTGGGTTATCATTCACATCTGTCACCTCGATGGTCACTTCCACAGGACTCTCTGCAGTCAGCTGGGGGTTCCCACTGTCTCTCACATGCACATGGAAATGGAAATGGGCTATGGTTTCATGGTCCAAGTTGGCAATTGTTCTAATGGCCCCAGTGCTGGAGTCCACAGTGAAGAACTTCTTGGCTGTGGATTCCACGATCTGATACACAAGCAGTGCATTCCGGTTACTGTCAGCATCGATGGCTCGGATAACAAGTGGGCTGTTATCTGCACTCCTGACAATGCTATTGACTGGGGCTGCCTCACTTAGGCTGCCTGAGTATTGAGAAAAGAGAAACACAGGGGCGTTATCATTTTCATCAACAATCTGAATATTGACTGTGGCATTGGAAGCCATCCCTGCCATGTTAGTGGCCTGAATAATGAGCTGATAAGAGGAAGTACGTTCATAGTCCAGTGCTCGCCGAGTGGTGATTACCCCAGAATATGGATTGATGGTAAATATTCCATCAATGTTTCCATCTTTGACTTCATAAATGAGGGTAGATTGGCTGATGGCAGAGATGAGAATGACTGACGTTCCAATATCAACATTTTCATTTACTTCTGCTTGGTAGTCTTTGTGTGTGAACTTGGGGAGAGAATTATCAGACATGGTGACAGAAATGCGCACGATGGCAGTGGCAGACATTGGTGGGGACCCTTGGTCTGTGACTTTGACTGACAGGACAAACTGACTCATTGTCGTCATGTCTGGTTCCTTAGAGACAGTGATGATGCCCAGGACTGGTTCAATCTTAAACGTGTTCCCAGTGTTCCCTAAAATGCAGAAATTGGGAAAACAGGTTACAAATGATTCATCAAGATTTTCCCCCTAAAATTAACTCTTCAAAAATATAAAGGAATTAATTGCATGAATTCAAATGCATTCTGAAATAACACAAGAGACAACAAGGGATGTTAAAAAAACAAGTGAAATTACTTTTGAAGTCCATGGGTGATGCAAATAATTAAGTGCTCAACCACTAGCCAAAAGGTTGGCTGTTTGAATCCATGCAGAGGTGTCTTGACAGACAGATCTGGGGATCTGCTTCTGGAAGCCCAATAACACACTATTCGTTCTGTACACACGGCGTCATCATGGGTCAGAATCTACTGGATAGCAACCAAGAACAACAACAACAACTTTATAACTCAGCTTAAAAACAGCAACAAAAATCGGTACTACCTCAACACAGCATTGTGAATATTCAAATGAGAAGCTAAGAATATGTTGGTGGTGTTGTTATGTACCGTCAAGTAGGAGCCTACTCATAGTTGACCCTCCAGTAGCTAGTGTGAGGCTCTAAATTGGATGGGATGTGATTTACCATCTTTTTCCCCAAGAGCAGCTGGTGGATTCACATTACCTTAACCATTAAGCAAGCAGACCACTAAGAATGTGCTGTTGTCATTGTTGTTGTCAGGTGCTGTCTGGCTTAGTATGACGCATAATGACCCTATGAATAGATCTGAGCCCTGTCCTGTTCTAGGCTGCAGAGGAGAAGCCAGCTAGGGCCCTTCCTGACACAGCTGCACTGGGCTTTCAGGCTTCAGACAGGGCCAGAGAGAGTTGTCCTGGGCCGTGATATTTATATGCACGACTGTTCCTATGGTTTGATGTTAGAGATATGACATTTATCTGCCAGTGTGCTGAATTGGAGTATTTGCATGCTGTTACTTTACCCTACAGTTTAAGTGCATACATGCTTATTTGTTTAGTGCTGGCTCTTATCAGTACAGTACTTGACTGTCAGTTGCTTAACTGGGGCAACTTATGGGATGCTGTGAAGTTGGAAGTATGTCACCCATGTTTCCAACGTTAACAGGATAACCCATGGTAGCCAGGTTTCAACAGATTTCCCAGATGAAGGCAAACTAGGAAGCATGATTGGCCATCCACTTCTGAAATAATGGGCCTTCAAAAGCCCTATGAACAACAGAGGAAGAATGTGTAGAACTTCCTTATTTTCAGCCTCATGAGAGTAAGACCAGATTGAGTTGACTTTTCTATTAAGAACAGTGGTATAAAGGTATTCTTAATGAAGCCAGTGCCTTTGTGTTCTATGTGAAGATAAAGAAAGTGTAGGAATAGTTGTAGACTGCTAGAATGTAATTATTTGGCTTCAGATTATCTCAAAGCAAATTGTGCTACATGGAATCAATACTGTTTCGCTCTGTTAAAATGTAGAACATCCAAAACATTATTTTGGTGATGGTGGTTTGGCTTAAGCAAACTCTTTTAAAGTAACCATTTGCTTTGTTAAGTTGTGAGAATTTCTTCTACCTACTTTTCTACCCTTACCTACTGTTCTAGCTTTATCACAAGTCCTCAAAACACAGTCACAGACACACACAGACACAAACACAGTCACAGACACACACAGACACAAACACAGTCACAGACACACAAAGAAATACAATTAGACATAAAAAGTTATAGGGCAGTTGCTCCAAATGGTAGCCATTCTACTGATTAAGCAATTAGGGAAGCAGGGAGCTACTGATGATCTGAACCAGCACTGAAGCCAAAAATGTCAAGACACTGCCCTTCTGAATTAGTAACTGGGACCTCAAACCCCTTTTCATATCTAGAATGGGAACAGCTATGACCCTTGATACTGAAGAGCTTTAGAATTTTGTCTTGAAGCCGTCAGTAGTTTTGAATCTGAGATTGTTGCACATGATTTAAGAGATTAAAAAAGAAGGACAACAGAACTTGAAGAATGTTGACAAGGTAGACGGTAACATAGTGTACAAAACAGTGAGGAGAGCAAGGGAAAAGGACTAGACAAGTTGGTTTTTGTTTCTTTCATAAGGATTTTGTCATTCCTACATGAATACACATTCCTCTGTGCCTGGAGTCTAAATAAAGGGTGTGGGGGGGGAGGAGTGTTGGTTATTTCACTATATCTATATTTTTCTTTCTTTTTAAAGTACTCTACTATAGCAGAGATAGATAATTTAAATGTCAAGATCATTAAATCAGCTTTCAGAATTTAGAGGACAGTCATATAATGTGTCCATTAAAATACATAGGAAAATACAGCTGCATCTTCTTACCATATACTTAGTAAATAAGTTTTCATTCCTAAAAGGCATGTTCAAATAAAATGTATTTCAATAAGCCATTAGTTTACTTTTAAAGGAGAATACATCCAATAAAGAGGTGAATTTTATTTCTGTCCTAAAAAGTATATATCTAACAAAGATGTCTTTGATATCAGAGATTTTGTGGTGTTTTTGTTTTTGTTCTTGGGTTTTGTTTGGTTTTTTTCTTTACTTGAATACTTGGCTCCACAGTCAACATTCTTGGTACCAGCAGCCAGGAAATCAAGAGACAAATTCCCCTGGGAAAGTCAGTGTCAGGGGCCTCTCCAAAGTACTGAAGAGCAAAGACGTCAGGCTGGAGACCAAGGTATGCCTGATCCAGGCTATAGTCTTCACAGCTATGTGCTGTGCATTGGAGAGCTGGAAAATGACTAGGGATTGTAGAAAGAGAATTGATGCCTTTGAGCTGTGGTGCTGGATAAGAGTGTTGAATATACCATGGACTGCTAGGAGAACAAGCAGGTTTATCCAGGAGAGGGTGAAGCCAGGTTGCTCCTTGGAGTCAAGGATTCTGAAGCTTCGTCTGACATATTTTGGGCATGTTGCAAGGAGGGACCAGTCCTCGGAGAAGGATGTTATGCTTGGGAGGATGGAGGGACAGTGCAGGAGAGGAAGACCCTCAATGAGATGGATCGATTCAGTGATTGGTGTGGCAGGAGTAGAGGTGTCAGAGACAGCCAGTTTGGCACAAAATAGAGCAGGATTTAGGGTTCTTGTACATAGTGCCACCATGAGTCTAAAGTTATTCAACAGTACATAACAACAACAACAACAACAACAAAAACAACAACAACAACAAAAACAACAACAACTTAAATATGGCCACCGTTGTGACCACAACACCAAGAAGCTCAATGATCTCAGGAGCAATTTAGAATTTTCCTTTAAAAACAAATATATGACTCTAACATTTGATTCACAGGTGCTCATAAAGAGGCAAGTATTGTTTCCCATTGACATCTCAAAGGGAGACAGTGAGAGTGGAGACTTGGCTCCTTCGGCGGTGGTACCAGCGTGCACCTGTTCAATGAGGAACACCAACAAAGCTGGGTTTCTCTGTGTGCACAATTCTTTGTTGAATGATCATGTCCCATTATAGTGTTTCCAGGTGAAGTCCTTTAGTATATTCCTTTATACCCACTAAGGTAGGTATGACAAGGACAAGGAAGGGAGGTAAACTTCATCTTGAGTAAACAAAACCCCAGAGACCGTGCAGTCAAGTTGGTTATGACTTATAACGACCCTTCATTGAATTTCTCATATTGTAAATCTTTATGGGAGGGCACTACCCATTGTTCCTCCACGACAAGTAGATTAAAACCCCAACCTCTCAGTTAACAGCACAACACGAAACCACTGTGCCAACAGGGCTTCCCTCATGTCCCTGTCAGTGATTTTCCTGTTACACCCCTGGGGGATGCTTACTCATACATCAGGGCCACCTACTTTCCTTTCTGAACTATACTGTGAAGCAAGCAATAAGACATTTCCCTAGAATTTACTTACTGCTTATTCCCTTCTATGGAACGCTGGTAGTGTTGTGGACAAAATTATTTGGCTGCAGACTAAAAGATGGGTGGTTTGAACCCAACAGCCACTCCATAGGAGAAAGATGCAATAGTCTATTTCCGTAAAGATTCATGGCCTTGGGAACCTTATGGGGAGTTCTGCAGGATTGTTATGAATTGGTATCGACTTGATGGCGATAGGTTTTTACTTCCTGCTACTCAACTGAACAGCACTTAACAACAACAACTCCACTGAATCCTTGAGAATGAATCTCTGGTTTCTTAAAATCTATGGCTGCTGGTAGCCTTTGGGCAGCTGTGCAAATGCTGTGCCTGCCTCTCTTACTCATCCTGCCTACACAGCACAGTGCCTGGCACAAAAAAAGGGCTCAATAAATGTCTGCTGAATGACTGACAAGAATTCTCTAGCCATATTCCCATCTCCTCAACTTTTAGTCCTGCTTTCTCATGAGCTGCCCCATCTGAGAGCTACGCATCAAGTACCACAAACATAAAATCTAAATGAAATATAAGACCTGAAGCTCTGCACTCAAATTCTTCCTTGGGTCATCAGGCCAAGATAAAAAAGTTGTAGTAGTTATTTTAGAAGCCAGGCAAGGGGCAGAAGATTTATGGTTTACCAATAAACAAAGTCAAATCTTGCTTATCTGAGGTTTGTGAGAGAACTTAAATAAAATAAAATGTGCACTCCACACACCGACTTGTCCTTTGCTTCAAAGTGCAGGGGCTCTGGGAATCTGCTTCTGGAAGGATCATCATCCAGGAAGAAACTGTCTTGGCTTCTGCTCAATCTATGACTAGTGGAGGTCTGTCTGTCCATGATGATATGAGATTTATGGTGCATACTCTAATTGCCCCCAGCTTCTTACACATGCAATCATAGCTCACTTCTGAGATACCAATCATTTCTGTGGTTTTGAGACGTTCCAATTTTCTGTATGAAAGATGTTTTAAGGAAATAACTTTTCTTCCTAGTTTGAGTCCATTATAAAAAAAAAAATAACAAAAGAAATAGACTGAAAAGAAATAGCAAGCGAAAAGAAACGGGCTGAGTTCCTTCTCGATGCACAGCAGTGTGCTTGAGTCCTTGGAGGTTAAAAGATGAATGAGTCAGTCCTTTCTGCTGGATGCTAAGTTATATTTCTCTGTGAGAGCTTCCAAATTGGTTTAGAAATCATCTGGCCATCTAAGAGGTGTACAAGTAATAGTTCCAGTGATAAATATGAAACGTTGGTAGACACATGGACAAATGTTTCGAATCAGAAAGGTGAAAGTAAAGCCCTATATCTAAACAATTACAGTGACATGAAACAATGTATAGGAATGAATGAATATGGGAAAGAAAGAAGAAGAACCAAGCAGAAGGGGTAGTGTAGGGACATACGAAGAGTTGTCCATAGAGATGAAATTTCTGTGATGTTCAATACCCATTTCCTCCTCTAATTTATAGAGTAAAACGAGCAAGGATTATATAATTATATGTTGTTGTTATTTGATGTCGTTGAGTCGTAGACGACTCAGTGTGACCCTACGAACGAACGGCCTGAGAACTGTTGGTACACAGAGTTTCCGGAGGCAAGCCATTTCGGAAGTGGATGCCGCTCCTGCTTCCAGGCTTGTTTTAGTTGGGAAGCTCCAGCCAACACTGTCCACCATGGGTACCCATTACCACGATTGGCACATCACTGTCACAGTCTTTAGCATCACAGCAACCACGAGTTACCTCTGTACAGCAACACACGGACCAGTGTGTGTGTGTGTGGTGGGGGGGGATCATGTGATAACCAAGGGATACAAACTAGAATCTCTAAGGATGTTTGGTCAGGTTTGGGGTGGAAAGGAAATGATTCCATAGAAACCTGGAAAATAAATAGGTGAATTAGTTTGGGGCACCTGGTTGTTGCTGTTAGGCGCCTAGCATAGCCTCTGGTGGAATGTGGGTGCTTAATGTGGGAAATTCTTTCAGATTATCAATTTCTTTTTGGCTGGCTTTGACTTTAATAATATCTTTTTTTAAAGCACCATACTGTCATTCTAGGCAGTCACATTTTAATTCAACCACTCACAAAAATGTTCCACATTTAAATCACGGGGAAAACAGCCTTTCCAGTGCTGGCATGAAAGGAGACAGCATTTGGCATCATGTACGACAGGCATAATGTTGCAGAACATTTTGAAAATATGTGGCTTGAATATTCAAAAAATGACAGAACAGGGAAGAGAGGAGATAACAGATATTTGTCATCTTCAGGGTCACAATCCCGCCTCTTCCTCACACAATCACCTCTTTTGTTAGATGGATTTTCTAGCCGCCAATCTGTAAAGCATCACATAAACCATGGTTGTGCCTTACAGATGTTAGAATCTGGGTGAGGTTTTTTCTACAGTCTCTTATTCAATAAAATGAGAGCCTACGTTTATCTGACAGGATGGGCAAGGACACTCAGACCACATTCCTACCAACTCCTCCTGCTCCTCAGACTGCCTCCAGTGAAGTGAGATTTTGCCTACCATAGGAGGACAGGAATTTCTGGAGCTCACAATTCACCTTCCCACAAGTAAACAAAGGCATGAAAGATCCAATTCACAAACAGCCTGACAGCAGATGAGGAGAGGTTTGTACTGTTTTCGTCTGAGGCTAAGGGTTGTTGGCCTATAGGAAAAAGCCACTGAGTTTATGCCAAATTTGTTCTCTCTGCTCCATTCCAGAAATATCCAAGATTGAACTAAAGAAGGAAAAGCTTTCCTTGCTGTGAGTGATGGGAAGTATACTGGAGAAATGCCAAAAAATGAATGTCTTTAATAAATCAGTAAAATTAAAGAATTGAGAGAAATAGAAACTTATTGGTTCAACACTCATAACTGAAATATAAAATCTTACTCACATTTCAGTAAAAAATAAAAAAAGAATTTTATACACCATCATCACGTAGAGTGGTCACTCGCCAAAAAGTTCATCTGGAGACATTACAGTAGTGACAATGTAAATTTTACATGGTGACACACGCCACTGAATTAAAGGCCCTGCCCCGTGTGGGAACACAGACAATGCAGCGGCTCTCACCTGTTTCGATGGTATAGATGAGCTCTGCGTTTTCCCCCTTGTCTTTGTCCAGTGCTGTCACCTGCAGAACAGCTGACCCCAAAGCAGCGGATTCAAACACAGAAGCTTCGTAGAGAGGGCTGGTAAAATAAGGACTGTGGTCGTTGGCATCTTCCACATTCACGATGACTCGCGCTAAGTTCCTTCGATAAGGGAACTCCTGATCTCTGACCTTTAGGTAAAATAGGTAAAGAAGCAGTAGGACCAACATCTTACTTAAACGATTACATATGCGTGTGGGGAGAACAGAGTGAGGTAAGGCATGCAGAGTGCCTGACTCAACTCCAGGCACATCAGAAACTCGAACTCATTGCCTTCAAGCTGAAATTGACTCCTAGGATTTCTATGAAATCTCAGAAATCCCTTCAAAGGATTTCTGAGGCTGTAAATTACATGGGAGGAGAATGCCTTTCTATTCCCTCAGACCTGCTGGTGGATTTGAACTGCCAAAGAAGCACATTTTTGGGTTAGCAGCATGATTTCCTGTGGACTAGGCCACCAGGGCTCCCTTCCAGGTACATAGTGTGTTCTGAATCAATGGTGATACTATCAATGTTGAAAACTGACTGTGAACCACTTGAGAACCAGAAGCACATCATCTGCATTGCTCTGCCTCGTGCCTAGGCAATGGGGATGCTCAGTTTATCTGTCAAACCGATGTCTAGGTATAGCACGTAGCACTTTCCCCTGGCTCCCCTCACACAGACACTTCGCCCTGTTATTTGTGTACACAGCTGCTAAAGAAATAGTGCACTGAAGCTGTTCTAAAGAGGAAACAAATAAACATTCAGGGAAATCATTCATTCATTCAACAAACATTTATTGCCACCCAAATGAGGTAGTTCGGTGGAAGGCAGAATTCTTGTCTTCCACGTTGGATATCCGGGTTCAATTTCTGGCCAATGTACCTCATGTGAAGCCACCACCTACCTGTCCATGCAGGGGTCTGTGATGCCATGATGTTGAGCAGGTTTTAATGAAACATCCGAACTACAGTGTGCTAAGCAAAAGACCTGGTGGACCACATATGAAAATTGAAAACTATGTTCCATTCGACATGCAAAGGTTTGCCATCAGTTCGGAATGATTCAACGGCAATTTTTACCTCTCTTTGTTTTTAAAATTATCTGTACAGGCTTTGGCTTGACCATAGCAGTTCAGCATTGGATCGGATCCTTACCTCAGGGAGCTTGTAGCTGGTGATACGTGCTAAATAGACAGAACCACACAAAGTGGTCATGGTCAGGATGGGAGACATGCAGGGCACCCCGGGAGTGAGCAGGAAAAAGAATAGAGTTTAGCTTTCAGCTTATGGGTGAGGTGATAAAAGTAAATAGAAGAGGTAAAATGGGGAAGTTGGGCATGTGGGGCGAGGGCACATGTTTCAGATGAGAAGAAGCAATAAACGAAGTCCCAAAGATGACAGAGCATTCTGACCATCAGGAAGAGGAACAGAAGCTTACTCCTCAAAAACATGAGAATTTCATTTTTTACTTCACCAAAGAACCTTGTTTGAGTGGTCTAAAATCTTCCTTGATTTGCATATGGCAGATATTTCCAAACAATCTCTGATCACTTGGTTTTGCTATAATGCAACTTAACATAAATCAAGTGTGAGCACGCGATCTTAACTTGCTCAAGTTTGGACTATAACTTCAGGGAGATGTGAAGAAACTAAAAATATTCTGAGAAGAATAATCAAAGGGAAGTTTTCAGAAATAGCAGAAGGATTGCGTGAAATGACTGCAAACGGTTTAGCTCGGGGAACGGCAGGATAAAGGGTGGCTTGCTCTAAATAGACAATTACACAACTGACAAGTGATGGAAGGGAACTGGCTTCTTTGTTAAGGAAAGAAGGAATGGAAACGCTCTGAAGAACTGTGAGAATGGAGTTAGTCACCAGCCCATTTCTCTCCTCAAGGGAAGAACATACAGAAGCAACTGAGTGAGTGCTGAATTTCTGTGTGTGTAGACTGGTGTGTTATACCCAGATACCAAACCAATGTCTTTGGTTTATTCCAAATAAATAAACAGTTCTTAGTTTGTTTCAATTGAATGTAAGCTCCAAGGGGGCATAACAGGTGATGGAGAAATATTTGCTGAATGAATAAATGAAGCATTAGAAACGAATGGCCTCTGTGACTCACCACTTCTACTCTCTGGCATCTAAGCAGGAAACTACAACCCAGGGCAAGCTCCCTCTTGACTCCAGAAAGTTTCCAGATATCTATTTAATGGAACAAACATTACTTGGAGCTTCTCAGGACTTGATAAAGTCATTGTGGGTTTTTAAGACCCATCAGTGAGCAAAATGCAGGCTTTGATGTTCATCTGATCTCAAGAAATGCATGCAGTGGGGCACCTGCTAGGTGGTAGTTGTATAGATTTTAGGTCACCAACTAATCAAAGATTTATCTCTTTTCTTTTCACTCCACAATTATCATGAGTTATAAAAATTCCTCTTTAAAAAGTAAAGCAACATTTTCCTACATAATTTGGAGGCCCCCACAAACTCAGGTTCAGAATGTGTATGCTCTCTTTTGGCTTTGGTGAGCTTTGCCAGTATTCTGTGTGTGCCACTGTTTACTTCCGGGTCCAAGGTCAGTACAGTGAGGAATAAATCAGTTCTCAGGGCTAAATGTTGCAGAGTTTGATCAAATGATTGCCCTGGTGATTAACTACTTAAAGAACTCTTTAAAAACTTTTTTTAAAAATAAAAACTTTCCCAGAAACTCTTGTGGATGCAAACCAATCTTGAACAGGCAAGATTTACAGAAACATGGTCAGCCCCTTCCCTCCCGAGTCAGTCAGTCTGTCAGCACCATTTACTGTGTGGTCACACTCTGCAGAACGTAGCTAATATTTCAGTTTGGCAAAAATAGAGAGTCACTGCCCAACAGCAGTAATTCTTTCCTGAACTCAAGAGGCCAAAATGAATGCAACTCAACTGTGAAAAGACCAGATTTACTACTTCTTACAAAATCGAAGGGCCCCATATGCATCTGAAGACTGAGCTGTGTGCCTGGACTGGCTAGTAGTTCTACCAGACGGAACTAGCGGTGGATTAGTCCTACCATTATGTTGAGGATGTGCTTGTCTTGCGCCTCGTGGTCCAGTCTCTCTGCTGTGTACAGGACGCCGGTGCTGGGGTCGATCCGGAATTTTCTCATACTGATGGAATCAATGCTGCTGTGGATGGTATAGCTCAGTTTATGCTTCTCATCTCGATCCGTAGCTTCAATCTGTAGTATCTCTGTGTCTGGAAGCACATCCTCAGAAATTGTCACATCATAATTTGGCTGAGAGAATTCTGGGCCATTATCATTATTATCCAGCACTTTGATAAATACCTATAGTTAAAAGAAGACAAGAGTGATGACTAACACCAATTTGCTCATGGCTAGTATCAGAGGATCACACCTTTTAATTTTTTTCTTTCCATGTCCTTGAGTCTTAGCTTTCTGGATCTACCTCAACCTGCAGGAAAAGCTCTTGTAAAAATTCTCTGTAATTAGAGCTTGAGAATAAACCAATAGTTCACATTAACAAGAGCATAAACTATGACTTGATCAATATTCTCACTATTAATTGAACAGCTGAGACCACTCTTCAGAGGTGATAATTCCATGAAATTGTCCGAGGTACATTGTGAGACATCATAAGGTGTCCTTTGTTTCCTAAGCTCCAATTATCATAGGTTCTTGAAATGGGCTCCTTACAGTGGACTTAATGGGAGGTGGTGACAGGATGGAAAAGTAGATAAGACAAAGCAACAGGAGGAAAGGGCACAGAGGGGGGCCTTTATGGAGCAGTGAGCCTCAACTGCAGTGTCCCACAGCACTGTGTCCTTTGGATGGGAGGTGTCTAGCACAGAGCACAGTGCTAATGATAGTCAAATAATACGCTTCCAGACGCTGCCTTTCAAAAAGCATTTTCTTGTAAAATTTATCCGATTATGCAGAGATACATGTATCCTAAAAAACCCAGACCTGCAAACTCACTCACTGCCATCCAGCTGGAACCAACTCCCAGTTGACCCGTTTTGCCAGTTTCAGAAGATTGTAAAGTACACTGCAGAGGAGCTCTGGTGGCCTAGTGGTAAGAGGCTGCACTGCAATCCCAAAGGCATGTGGTTTGAATCCACTAGCTTCTCCACAGAAGAAGGATGGAAAATCTCCTGCCATGCGATTTACTGTCTCTGGAGGGTCAGCTGTGGGTTGGTTCTGATTCGAAAGCAAACAACAATGACAACAAAATCCACTGGAGATGGCCACTGCTAGATTAAAAACTTCCAGAGAGGTGTTGCCTTTGGGTTGCAGCACACCTCCCTGTAGACGGTGCAATAGAGCTCGCATACACAACCTCACTGCCCTGAGTTGGGACCTGCTCACATTCCAGCAGGTATTCAGGGGCCAGACATTACAGGGGAGGAGATCTTCTCTGGAGAAGTAGCTGATGAATTTGGACTGGCAGTGCAAAATCCCAACCCATTGGACCACGAGTGAGTGAGTGAGTGTGTGTGTGTGTGTGTGTGTGTGTGTGTGTGTGTGTGTACGAGATGGATTGATTCAATGACTGGGGTAATCAGAATGGGTGTGTCAGAGGCAATAATGTTGGCTCAGGATAGACTAGGGTTCAGAGCTGTTGTACATAAGGTGGCTATGAGTCACAAACGACTTGACAGCACATAACAACTATATGTGTGTGTTTGTATGTATGTATGTGTGTGTGTGTATATATATATATATATACACACACACATTAGTTTAATGAACTCTTGTATAGTCATTGTTGTTCAATTCTCAACTCTAACAATTACCAAGACCCAGCGATCATATACTTTTAGCATGTATCTCTAAAAGATTGTGATGACAATTCATAGTGTTGCTATGTATCACAAATAGAAACCCTACCATATCCTGCAAAAAGACAGGAACACTTAAACATCCAACCAAACTTACAGACCTAATGAAAGTATGGTACCTAAACTCTGAAATGGCAGCTCTGATAAACTAATAGGTAAGGCATTTTGCTACCAACTCAAAGGCAGGTGGTTGGAATCTACCAGCTGCTCCTAGGGAAAAGATGGGACCCCTTCCCATGTTCTCTACAGCTACTAACAATCTGTGGCAGGTCAGCTATGATTCAGTTCTGAATGAATGGCAATGGGTGAGTGAAGCAGAGAAAATAGCAATTCCTTCATACTATCAAATATTCAGCTGGTGTACGTTTCTCTGACAGCTTTTTAATATGTTGTGTGCATTTGCATATATGTACACATATGCAGCTATGCCCCACTTAATAGTGATGATGAAGTCCAGGATATGGGAAGCACATGATTTGAACATTGTTACCACTTGATGGGGGCCCATTTCTGGTTGTCCTCGTGGCTGCTGCAGTCACTGTTGTTGCCGAAACTGCTGACGGAGGACAGAGAAATGGGTGGCAGTACATCAAGAGCAGCTAAGAGGTAGGAACAAGAGCAAGTAAGTGAGAGGGGAGCGAAGTGTGTCCAGTGATACCTGCTGTTTGCATCCCCGGGTCCTGGCTGTCACCTGCACATCAGATAAAGCCTGAAAGCCTACCCCCAGAGCCAAGCCCTTTGTCTCTCCTACCACTATGACTTCTGTGCTTCAGTGCAGCAAGAGGCTAGGTATGGGGCTCTTTAAAACTCACTGCCTGGCAAAGTTTACAGTACAATAAATGCTGAAGAGGACATGGTGAAATAGGAACTCTCATGCACTGTTGGTGGAGTTGTGAAATGGTACAACCACTCTAGAAGACAGTATAGCATTTTCTTAAAAAGCTGAACATAGAAAGTCCGTATGACCCAGCTATTCCACTGTTTGGAATATAAATCCAGGAACTCAGAACTGAGACACAAATGGGGATTCGTACTCCATTGTTCATAGCAATGTTATCACCATTACAAGAAAATGTAAACAGCTCAAATGTCCAACCACAATCAAATGGATTGAGAAACTGTGGTACATTCACATGCTAGAATACTATGCAGCACTCAGGAACAATGATTTTGAAAATTACTACATAACTTGGGAGAGACTAGAGAGCATTATGCTCTCTAGTAAACTATCTCAGTTTTATAAGGACAAATACGGCATAAGGCCATTATTGTAAAAATAGAAGACTAACTAGTAAAACATGTGTGAGGATCCTAGAGAAGAAGGGGTGGGAGCATAGGGGTGATGATGGGCACAGGGGAAATCACAGGGTTGCACAATTTGGTGAGTGGAGGGAGGGAGGGGGGGAAGGAATTAGGATGGTTCTAGTGGGGATCTGAAAAGACAGGGTAATAGCAGGCATTGATCAATAGTTTTTATTATTATTATTATTATTATTATTATTAGTGCATGTACCGTCAAATCAGATCTGACTGGTACAGGAGGAAATTTTCCCTCCTTCTCCGGCAGAGCATCTGGTGGATTTGAACCGTGTACCTCTGGGATTGCAGTACAGCTTCTTGCCACTAGGCCACAAGCGCTCCCCTAGGCATTGATCAATAGTAATTAAATTTATATGACACAATGGTCATATGAAAAACAATGTGAATGAAAGAATGTGTGAAATACAATGTACATGAATGAAACACAATATATATGAATTTTGTATGAAAATCAATGTAAAATTTTTAAAAAAATCACTACAATATGACTACTATGGAAATACACTGTAGCAGGATTGGCTTTGTGCCTACATTTTTCTCAAAGGGCAGAGTCAGAAAGACTTATTCATGGTATTTTTTAAAGATAAATATTTCCTGAGTTCACACTGACACTTCCAATTAAAAAGTTTCAAGGTTTTTTCTTAATCTATAGCTTTTATATTTTTATCTCATTTTTCCCACTCTGAACTTCCCAGTACTTAATGACATCATTATACTCATTGCTTCACCTGAGGTCTATATACAAAAATCTCAGAATAATATCAACATTATTACAGTAGCAATTATGATCATTCAAATAATTTTAATATTATCTTGTCTTTTTTTTGTCCTTAGGATTTATCCACTTAGGACACACATCAAATCAGTATATTTAATGTCATTGAGAATTATTCTTTTTTGTGTAGAGATTTGCCATCAACTGAATATATGTTTAAATGTATGTTTTCCATTTACTTTCAATTTCTTAAACTTGCCTTATAATTAATTTTAATTTCATTTTAATTTTTATATAAACTTAATTTTTTTTAAAAAATAACACATTCTTTATTAAATTTATTTAAACCTTCAAATTAAACTTAGTTTTAAAAATTTTATACAAAGATACTAAATTAAAAATTATCTATATTCAAAGAATCTGGCTTTTATCGGATTTCTCTCCACTGTTTCTATAAGTAAATAACTTTGTTTTAAATGTTACAGTTTATCTATTTTGTTAATATAAATATTCTGTGCATATTTTTTTCCACCATACTTTTCATAGATAATGGTTTTCGCACCAGAGGGCTGTTTTGTTCCCCAGTGGGCATTTGACAATGCTAGGAAATATTTTTAGGTGTTGTAACTAGGAAGAAATACTCCTGGAATCTAACAGGTAAAACCAGAGATGCTGTTAAACATTCCACGATGTGGAAGACAGCTCCTTACCCACTGCTGCCCACCTCCAGTAACAAGCTATCCAGCTCAAACTGCCAATGGTGCTATACAGGATCAGAAACCTTGAAAATTGGGTTTTTCTAGCCATTGCCTAACCCCCACTGGGGGGCATGGTCTCCAGTTACCTTTGCTGCAGACACATGGTCTTATAAATCATCAACAGCAGTGAGACTAATATAAAAGAACACTTTTTACACTGTGAGAGATGGTGAAAGAGGTCTGTGAAGACATTGAGAGATGGTGGTGGAGGGAAGGTGAAATACTGTGGCACTGCTGTGAAGTAACTGTGGGAAGATGTAACCAGAGGAACCTGGGAGATTGAGGCACAGTTAAAGTTTTTGCTTGCTGGATACTGAATGAAAAGCTGACTTGTAACTTCTCTGAAATAAAGTTTGCTGGACTCATTTGAAGAATCAGAAGCTTATTTGTACTGCTGAAATGAATCTAGACTTTCACTTGTTGACTGAGAAGCATTCTGAAGTAATTGAAGAACTAATTGTGCTTTGTTAATCTGGTTTAGGACTGCTAGACTAACCCTGAATTTCAATTGTGTGATATTCTTTGGCTCCTCCTCCACTCCCCAATTTACTTCCCTAATAAACCCCACAACTGTGAGTCAAGTCTGTGAGTCAAGTTGCAACGGACATTAGACCCAATGATAGGTAGAAATAGGAGCAGGAGGAGTATGTGGGGTGGCATGTCGGAATGTGGAGTGAAGTTATCCAGTGACACTTACTGTCTGTGTCTCTGGGTCCTGTCACCTGCACATCAGATAAAGCCTGAAAGTCTACCCCCAGAGCCAAGTCCTTTGTATCACCTACCACTATGCCACCTGTTCTCCAGTGCAGCAAGAGTCTATGTATGGGGCTCTTTAAAACCATGAAAAAATCCCACTGCCTAACAAAATTTAACAGGACAGCAAGCAATAAATGTTGGAGAGCATGGGGAGAGACAGGAACTCTCATGCACTGCTGGTGGGATTGTAAAATGGTACAACCAAGCTGGAAGGCAGTATGGTATTTTCTCAAAAAGCAGAGCATAGAAATTCCATACGACCCAGCTATTCCACTGATAAGAATATAACCCCAGGAAATTAGAACTAAGACACAAATGGAAATTTGTACACCAATGTTATTTGTAGTTGTTTATATGGTGCTATGGATGAGATGGTTTTATTTGTATGGTATTCAGTAACTGGGGTAATGAGAGTGGGTATGTCAGAGACAAGAGGTTATCTTATGATAGGGCAAGGTTCAGAACTGTTATATATATAGGGTTGCTATGAGTCTCAAGAGACTTGATGGTACATAACAACAACAACATGGATGTTGTTGGTAGGGACAATTCTCCTTTATGCAGTTAGTAGAAGTTAGACTCAGCCACCCTCACATTATGTCTACTCCTTTTGCATGCTATTACAGAGAAACTTTGTAGTATATTTTTATGATCACTCCACAGATGTGTAGATACATCCCTTCTGTGGATAGATGTATCAGAGTTTATTTTACCAGTTCCCTATTCATGCTCATTTAAGACATTTCCTATATTTGCTCTGAGAAACAGCATTCAGGAAAGTCCTTTATCCACATCCTTTCATATTTTTGCTAGTGTCTTTTGGTACTAAAATAGGATTCACCACCTGTCAGTCTGTCATAGTGTGATAGCTTTCCTATTGCTAGGATGCTGAAAACTAGGCCACTGGTATTTCAACTATCAGCAGGGTCACTCAGGGAGACAGGTTTTCAGCAGAGCTTCGAGACTAAGACCACGAAGTAGGGCCTAGGAATCTACTTCTGAAAATTAGACAATGAGAATCCCATGGGACACAACAAACTATTGTCCGACAAAGTGCTGGGAGCTAAGCTCCATTGGTTAGAATGTACAGCAACAGTTTCAAACATACCATGGATCACGAGATGGCAGAAAAGCGGACAGCATCTAGTTCTGAGGTCCACAAGCTCACCAGGAGTCAGGGCCAACTCCGAGGCAATTAACAACAACAACAACAACAACAACAACAACAACAACAAAATGATATTGTTGAACCAAAGTGGAAGTGCTAGATGGTTTCACATTCTTCTCCCCAGGGATTTCTTATTTTCCATTATTATAAACAATATACAGAAAAGATTGTCTTCCCATTCCCTTCCCAACAGAGTCCTTGCTAAACTTTCTAGACTGTTTTTGCCTATCTAATAGATGATAAATGGAATTTCAGTATAGTTTTAATTTGCAGGGTTTTTATCAGGATTACACTCAATGTCTAAGGTAACTCGAGTAGAGATGATGATGTCTTTATAACGGACTCTTTATATCACAGAACATACTTTGGTTTTGCATACTACAAAACAGCCTATCCTTTATTATTTTCCTTAAGTAGAATGTGAACACTTTAAAGAATTACATATTATAAACAGAGTCTTCCTTTCCACTTTATCTTTTCACTATTTTGGGGGAGATGGTGACTATGTTTATATGCAGGGTATCAATTTTATAATCTGCTCAAAAGCTGATTGCTGTTGAGTCACAACCAACTTAGAGCTGAGCCTCCAGTGAGTTTTTTGGATGCTGTAAATCACAGTGTAGACTGCCTGCCTTTCAAATTCATAGTTAACCCATCAGTGAGTTTTCAGAGGCTACTAATCACAGGAGATGGCCTATTTTCCTCTTCAAAAGCAGCAGGTAGTTTTGAACCACCTGCCTTTGGGTTGTCAGCACAATTCCTTACCACTAAGCCACCAGACCTCTTATAACCAGCTACTTTGATAAAATTGTCTATCTTCCATAGCACTTTTTCTTTTCAGATTTCAGATACATATTTACACTCGTTTTAAATTATGGCAGTTCACCTTTCCCTTCAGAGCTATTGTGTATAGGGTCACTGTGAGTCGCAGGTGACTCAACAGCACCTAACAACAACATCAACAAGAAGAACCTTTTCCTTTATAACTTTTATTACAAAAATTGCTTTATCTTATGTAACTCCATTGGTTAGTACTTTCTCAACAGAAAAATGCTACACAGTAATAGAGATAGTGAATATTTTTGTTTTATTCTTGATTAGCAGGGAAGCCTCTACTGGGTCTTCATTAAGTAAGATGCCAGTGCATGGGATGCATTCATTTTTTTTGGGGGGGGGATGCATTCTAAAAAAAAACCCAAAAACTATTTGTTGTTGTTGTTATGTGCCGTCGAGTCGTTTGCGACTCATAGTGACCCTATGTACTACAGCCCTAAACCCTGCTCTATCCTGTGCCAATTGCATTGCCTCTGACAAACCCATCCCAATTACCCCAGTCACTGAATCAATACATCTCATAGAGGGTCTTCCCCTCCTGTGCCATCCCTCCACCCTCCCAAGCATTATGTCCCTCTCCAAGAACCCGTCCCTCATGGCAACATGTCCAAAGTATGTCAGACGAAGCCCCAGAATCCTTGCCTCCAAGGAGTAGCTTGGTTTAATCCTCTCCAAGATGAATCTGTTTGTTTT
>NW_006399953.1:1672115-1673614 GCF_000299155.1 Elephantulus edwardii
GGTCTCTTCCAGTGAGTTGGCCAAGTGGTTGTTCTCCAGATTTCTTGGCACAACTTGGTGAGCACATCCAGGGCAACATCTGTTATCTGAAATACTATTTACTTTTAAAATTTAATGTAGTTATAGTTGTTAAGAAGATTCAATTAAAAAAAATCACAAGGTATCATTTTACTCTCAACTATAATAAAAACTAAAGTCATTGTCATTAAGCTTTAACTGACTCACAGCTGCCCTTCTACTGTGTTTCCCAGGCTGTCAATCACACAGGAGAAGAGTGTCCATCTTTCTCCCCAAAAACTGCACGTGGGTTCAAACAACCAGAGAAGCATGGCCTTTGAGTCAGCAGCTTAACTCCCTACAGAATATGCTACCAGAATTCCCTACTGCAATGTTAAGACTAAAGGGAGAAAAAACAGGAAACAACAAATGTTGATGAGGATGTGGAGAGATTGGGGACCCTCACCCACTGGTAGTGGCAATGAAAAATCATACAACTGCTATAAAAATATTTTGGTGGCTCCTCAAAAAGCCAAAGGGCTATCATCCAGTAATTCTAGTTCTAGGTATAGTTCTAGGTATAGTGGATAATCGCCTCCTCAAGCGATTTACTGCCTCTGAAAGTCCACCGGAGGCTCAGCTACAGGTGGATTCTAACTCGATGGTACTCAACAACAACCACATACCCAGAAGATTTGGAAAGCAGGGATTTGAAAGCAAGGATTCAAATAGACACATGTACTCTTCATGTTAGCTATAAAACTATTCACAATAGTAGAAAAGTAGGTAACCTACTATTCTCCAACAGAGGGATGGGTAAATAAAGTGCGATATACGCATAGAATGGAAGATTGGTTTTGTTTTTTTTTAAATTTCATAATTTAAATGCACATCTCTTGTGGTAATTTAGTCCACATCCTTCGCATTTAAGGCCCTGACATACCAGTCCCCACAGCATTTCTCCACAGTGATCACAGAAAGCTGGAGCTCTGTATGAATGAACAAAGAGAGCGTGGGGACGGATCTGAAAGTCTTCAAAGCTGGCAGAAGCTGACAAGCCAACTTCAATAAGACCTCCTTCCTGGATATCACTAGCCGCTTTCACCAGCTGAAGGATGTTTTCAGAGGTAGGGTCATGGCGAAAAAGTAGAATCTTATCATACATTCCGTAGAAACCACATTCAGGGAACTTCTGGTCAACAATAGAACAAGCCATCTCGCGGACCTGAGCCAGGCTGTAGTCGCTGCACGCGTCCTGCAGTAACAAGCAGCACCAGCTCACGGCTCACACAGATCTGCAGATGGAAGGAGATGCCCCAGGTGGTGGCGGGCGCCAGGAAAGACAAGGCCCCGGCCCAGACCCCACGACCAGCGCCGCCGCCGCCGCCGCCGCCATGGGCAGCAGCGGGCAGAATGGAAAATTCTTCTTTTTTTTAAAAAAAAAAAATTTAATTTAGTTTGTTTATTTTTCATTTCAATGAACATCTACAGAGATTTTGGAA
>NW_006399953.1:1674554-1676033 GCF_000299155.1 Elephantulus edwardii
ATGAACAGACACTTCACCAAGGAAGACATTCAGATGGCCAACAAGCACATGAAGAAATGTTCAAAATCCCTAGCCCTGAGAGAGATGCAAATCAAGGAAGATTCATAAGGCACAGAAGGTGATTAGATCTCATTCAATGAAGTCTTGATACAGCAAGGATGAACCTTGACAAAATAATGTTCAAAGGAGTTAGTTACAATAAAAGACAATTGTAGTGTGTTTGTAATGATATAAAATACCTAGAATTGGAAAATATATCCAGACAACTGAAGTGTATTAGTGGCTAACAAAAGTAAGAAGGAGTTGGGCAGGAAGAGTCATCGGTTAGAGAACAGATTGTCAATTAATACTGTGAAAAATTTCACCAGTAATGGTTGTACAACATGAGTGATAAAGTCAGTGTTTCTAAAGTGAAAAATGTTGAGTTGGCAAATATTGTGTGAGATATAATTTTACTACAGAAACTTTTTAACCAATAATAACTTAAGAATATTTTGGAAATGTGGAATATTTGGGACATTTGATATTTAGACCATTTTGAAATATTTTAGAAACAAAATAATGATTCTCTCACTTAAAAAGAAAGTAAAAGAATACATGCAGGCAAATCATAGCTATCTTATAAAATGTACAAATCTTCACTCTACAATAGAAAAAATGTCCTTCTTAGAGAGAAAAGGACAGTACTAACTGTGCCAGGATTTGTTTACTTGAGGGAGCCCTTCACAGGGCAAGCCTTCCAGGATTGGGCAGAAAAAGGATTTTGAAGTGTGCCTATGGAGTTTGGAGTATTGTTTTGACCTCTCTTGTATTTGGAAAAATCATCCTAGATTCTTTGAATGTCAATTCTTCCCTTTAAAAAGTTCAAGTTAACTTAGTCAAGATGCTAAAATATTTGTGTTCACAGGGTAAAAAGCTTTTTCCAGGCAGCCAGGGTGCCCCTGACCTTCACGAAGTTTCAAAGTTGATGTGCTCTTGAAAAACGGGCCTCTTTCAGCTCGCTTTGTCCTGCGCCTAATCTACAGTCAGAGCAGCGCTTCTGGGGAAAAGACTCCCTTCTCCTCAGTGGCTTTTTATTTCCCACAGTTGGGGCCATTTGAGAGCTCCTGAACTGACAAACAAAGCAAAGTAACTCTCAAAGATTTGTGCTCAAAATGGTAATTGAAAGGCCTAAACAAGTACAGTGGAATCAAAGCAAGAGGAAAGCTGAATGCAGGAAGTCTTTTCAGAGCCATTTCCCATACTGTCCACTGCAAACATGTGGGCTTCTCTAGACTAAGTCTGGGTAGATGCCAAGAGCTGCTTTAGCAAGGCTGTGGCTTCAAGTATCCATGGCGAGAACTGGAGGATAAGGGGACTTTACTAGAACCAATTAAATTGTTGTATACTGTCGAGCTTTGTCATTCCGAGCAGCCTTTTGGAATCTTCTGTTCAGCTCTTTAGTATCTTGAATTCTTCCTTGTGCTTTGGCTTCTCTAC
>NW_006399953.1:1678723-1721148 GCF_000299155.1 Elephantulus edwardii
GGTTGGTGCAGGATAGAGCAGGGTTTAGGGCTGTTGTGCATAGGGTTACTATGAGTCAGAAAAGACTCGATGGCACATAACAACAACAACAACATACTGTCGAGCTGGAACTGACCCAGAGCTGACCATCCAGGGGTTTTTCAGAGGCAGTTTAATCACACGGGAGGAGATTTCTCACCTTTGTCCCACGTAGAATTCTGGTGGCTTCGAACTGCATGCTTTCGGCATGGGATTGCAGTGCAGCTCCTTACCACTAAGCCACAAGAGCTTCCTAATTCCATCATAAATCACTGAGATTCTAATCTGCTTCTGCCGACATTTCAACATCATAAGGGAAACATTTTATGGTCGTGATTTCAGGACTGATGACCTTTGTGTTCTTTGGACTTAAACGTTTGTGGATCTGCATTATGCCAGTTTTCCTTTGTTTTTCGTTTATAAATATAATTTCTTAGACTCTGTTACTGACCATTCATCAATGGGGGGAAAAATTAGGATCAGAAAAGTTATAGGATTGTGTAAAGTCACCCTGGCAAGGTGAGGCTTGATCCTAGATCTTGAGGAACCAATCATGTATTCATTCCATTACAGCATTCCCATGGACATTTACATAACATGAACAGAAGTTAGTTACATTTGCTGTTGGTGCCTTTGAGGTGACTAAGACTCATACCAGCCTTAGAAACGATAGGTCTAAATCTGGCCCCAATTTGTACCGTCCTCACATTCTTCAACATGTTCGAGCCCATTGTTACAGACACTGTTTAATCCACTTCATTTAGGGTCCCTCTCTTTCTCTGACTCTCCACCTCTTTCCCAGCACCATATCTTTTTCCAAGGATTGACCTTTCAGAGAACATATCCAAATCAACTATTTAACTCTTTGTCTCTCTCTGCACAGAATGACATAAATAAGTGAAAAATACATACATGTAGCATATGTTTTGCTGTTGTTGATTGCCTTTGAGTTGAGCACAACTCATAGGGACCCTATGAACAAAAACCTGAAGCCTTTCTATAACATTTATCAAAGTTCATAGAGTTTCCAGAGGCATGTTATTTAGGAAGTGGATGCCACTCCTGCTTCCAAATGTAATATATATATGTACAAATATTATGTACATTGCTAGGCAGAAATTATAATTCACAAAATAGATAAATGACCCAATCATTTTAATTTCAGGGACATGAATTGAAGGAATATTTCCAATAGAAAGCTCCCTGCTGACTTCAAAATTGGAGTCTATTTTTTAAATATTGATTTACTCCTAAGTTTTCAAGCACAGATCTATTGCATAGTGACATTTTATTATTATGATCTTTAATAGAAAGCCTTATGTTTTAAGAGCTGATTTACTGCCTTATTTTATCCATATGCATATCCATACTTATTCTAGAATTTCCCTAATCTAAATATAGATGGAATGTCTGGGTCAAACCACTTTTCACCTGATAAGAGGGAGACGACACGAAAAGAGATGAGAGACAACCCTGATAAAGAATGTACCCCTTGGGAGTCCCTTATGGCACGTGGGGTTGGGGGGGGCGGGAATCAGAGAACAATTTTACCAAAAGTCATGTGGTTTTCCCCAATTATTTAAGGGAAAATAATCTTAAAACAAAGCAGGCTTCTTAGAAATTTCCAAACAAATGACAACATTCCAAGCTGCTGAAGGCAAAGTGAACCTGAGGGATGGAGTCCTTCAGACACAGTGAATGCAAATCTTCAGGCAGATAGGCTTTATGCCCAGTCTCAATTAACTGCCTTTGTGAGATTTAATAGTTTTATAGATAAGCTAAAAGAAGTTTTTAAATCTCAATCTTGGCTGTGAAACACACAAATACAAGCTGGTTTTCATATATGTATAAATCAAAGTGAGTTGATTTATGAGTTATGGATAAAAGGAAAGCATACTATGTCACAAAAATCACATATCACAAACCCCTGAATAATTTTCAGATTATTATTTGCAAATTAATATCTCTGCTTCTTTCATTAGTAATAATAAAAGCCACATACATAATACATAATACTTTTTTTCTTATCAGGTATGAAATTGCTCTTGCAGCTAATTTGGAGCTAGACTATAATAATAAAACTTGTATGTGTCCAGCAGTGAATAGATTTCAAACAATCTTCTCTTCTTTTCTTATTTTATTCTTACAACAATCCATGAAGGAGGGTGAGGTCTTAAGCTCATTTTACTAAAGAAATTGCGATTAAGATACCAACCCATGGAATTGAGTCATATAACCATGTGTCCATACAGTAATGTACTGGAAAGTTCCTAAAATGGTATGTAATTTTGAGGGGAAAGAATTTGGCTTGAATCACTTTAGCGAAGTCCAGTCTCATCAACAGTCTACACTTGATCTCCTCACTATAAAATAGACAATCTAGTCTAAGACCTAACACTGATAAACATTTTGGTAGGTAATGTAATATATTCATTAAAGTGAAAAGAAATTTCCACTGAATCAAGCCAATTGATAGGTGACCTCCCTTCTACCTTTCCTACCTGTGAATTACACAGGAGGAGACTGGTCATGTTTCTCCCCTGTAGCTGCTGGTGGATTCCAACCTCCAGCAAGGTGCTGCCTTGGACAGCAGCACAGCTCCTGAGGGACTATGGCACTGAATCCCATAGGTTCCACGGGATTTGGGAATGAATACACACCTTCGAGGGTGAGGAAGCCTACTGTCTAGCAAAGACGTTATCTGATAAACAGAATACTTGTTGGAGTCAAATAAGTAAACTAATTTATAAAGTGTGAGATCATTTTTGGAACACAGAAAGTGCTCAGATGTGTTGGTTTGCAAATGGTTCTGCAGAGGGGCTCTGGTGGCCTAGTGGGTTAAGGAGTTGTGCTGCTACCCTAAAGGTACACGATTCCCATCCACAAGCTTCTCAGAGGGAGGAATATGGTCAGTCTCCTCCAGTGTGATTCATAGTGTCTAAAAACCCATTGGAGGGTCAGCTCTGAGTCAGTTCTGATTCTAAGGCACATAACTACAAGAACAATGATGGTGATGGTGTCGTCTGTAGGAAGTTGTGCTCCTAGCACAAAAGTGGTGCCTCTCCAGCTTCTCCATGCTATTTACAGCTTTGGAAAATTGCTGGCGGATCACATACAAGCTGGTATGACTTGACAATAAGTGTGAATTTTTTCAGTGTTGTTGGTATCAGAATCCTCATTGTACAGACAGGGGACTAGGGCACAGAGAACACTAATATAGAAAATTGCTTCTGTCACTACGCTTTAAGAAGCCCAGACAAAACACTGGGTTATGGAGTGGCCGGGTTGGGACTTAAGACTGAAGTTTATCAATAAGAAAACCCACACTGCCGAGTGCCATGCTTTGCTGCATAAAGTACATAAATCCCTAGTTAAAAACAAAATCAGAAAAATCTCAATTTCATGTTATGGCTTTTGCCCATCTTGCCAGAAGGTTTTTGCCAATCTTGCGGTAATGGTCTTGAATTTAGTGCATATCAATCTTCATAACTTGAAACTCGTTGGAGCTTCTTACATTCTGTCCTCAACACTAGCGAATCAGGAAAGGAAAGCCTATTTTTTTTTTTTTGGCATTAGATATTGTAGCTTTGAGACATACAGTTCCTTTTGAGAGTTGGGAGAAAGGACAAAAGGGAAGAAGGTTTTCATGCAGAATCCCTGAGGCTCTGATTTATTTGACATTTGAGAAATAAAATTCACTCTGTTGTTTACGGCTTATTTGAAGCCTGTACCACACCATGTTTTATGATTTATTCCAAATGAACAAATTAGTAAAAAGCCCCCAGGAGAACGTGGAGCACGTGTTTGGCGCTGTAGGACTTTGATTCTGTTACTGAGTGTAGGGCAGTTGTGGATGGTAGAATCATTACATTGCCTAGGTTCACCAAAGGGGGCAGGTTTTAGAGGTTTCTGAAAGAAAACCCACTTCTGAAAAAACTTGCCTCTGAAAACCCACCAGAGCCTCAGCTATTGATGGGTTCTGACTCTATGGCAAGAAACAACAAAAGAAGTTCCACAGTGCTTTATCGCCCTCCTCTCAAATTACATCCATTTATAAAAATGCCCTTGACCCTAATGGTACTAATACAGAAAATTGCTTCTGTCACTACTCTTTAAGAAGCCCAGACAAACATCAAGAGAGACCTGCATTGATGGAGGCTAAGGAAGTATTGAGCCCTGTTGTTTTTGTTAGGGGTCCTCAAGCCGAGTAAGACTCATCGTGACCCTATGAACAGCAGACCTGAATCCTGTCCTTATCCTGTACCATCCTCAGCATCTCTGATATACTTGAGCCCACTGCTGCAGCCACCATGTCATTCCACCACATTGAGGTCTTCCTCTCTGTTGCTGACTCTCCACCTTTCCAAGAATGGGATTTCTTTCTAAGAAATACTCTGTCCTAGCAACATGTCCACTTTCTGGCAGTAATGATGATAACATGTTAAGTTTGTGCTTTGGGCACTGTTAGTTCCAACTTTGTGAGGAAGTCGCAATTCAGAGACACAAAATGACTAAATGTTTTTGGGAAGATAGTCTGATAGTTTGTATTTGTCTTCTTAGAAGGAGCAGTAGCAACATAATGCTCACCAAAAGGTTGGTGGTTCAAATCTACCAGGCTTTTTGTGGGACGGTGATGGGCAGTATCCTGTAAAGATTCACAGCCTCAGAAACCTGGAAGAGGGGGGTTGTTATGGATTAAAATAAATCTGAAGGTGCTGGTTGTTTTTAATTGGTCTTAAGAAGCACTTGTTGGAGACCCAGCGGAGCGACCCAGTGAGTCAGAATTTATTTGACAGCAATGGCTTTTGGTTTTTGTTTTACATCTGCTTTGCCAAAAGGAATTTCCAAACTTATCAGACTTTCCAACTTCTTCCAAATTATTCTGGAGATAAGACTAGCTGCATATTTTCCTGAAATATAATCAACAAAATGGAACTCTTACTATAGTTACATTTAAAATCTCATGATGCACGCTCCTTTATTAGCAACAAAAGAGTAGGTACATTTTGGTCACTTGAATCTAAAACCCTAAAATGTCCAAACTTCACACTCCCCCCTAGCACATGAAATGAACTTGAGAAATATTTGTAGAATCAGTACTGTTGAGCTGACTTCTCACCTGGCCTAGTGAAGTTCTGAAAGTTTCATTGATAATTATTTTTCTTAACAAGAAACAGCCATGTGCTTTCAAGATAGAGTGTTACCTATCTCTGTTGAACTCCAACAGAGAACCTGTTGAATATGTATGACCTACTCTTTATTTATTCTAAAAATATTTAAGAAGTATCTATAACATTCTGAGCACACCAAATTACCATTTAATTAAACTGCTATAAAGCCCACGAGAAAATGGTGGGAACAAATACGATCCTATGATTTATTTATATTTTACTCAAGTACGTCTTGTGTTTTTAAGTGGTGCTAAAATGGAATGGTTGGATATACTAAGCATGGTTAATTAAAAACCCCTATTTATAGTGATTTTGTGTTAAATACATAGCAATACTGCAGGTGGGTATTTTGTGTTTGTCTTCAGAGCATGCTTTTCAACTGTGTGGTTCCCACAGACTTTCAATCATGTGTCTATATTTTCATCTTGAAAATTCCATAAAACATTTATAGTTTCAGCAGAGTCTATTGCCCCAACATCAGCTCATCTGGAGATGAATGGGTATTATTAACAATTACGCCAGTGCAGCGGGCAGAGCTGTATGGTCACCCAGTCCCCGGGGGGTGGACGGGGAAGGACCCTGGCTGGCAGGTGAGGAACTATCACACACTGACAGTCTCAGTGTGTGCACATCATTCCCCTTCTGGGCTCCAGCCTACTCAGATGAAACATGAAATCGTTGTGCAAGAGGGAAGCCTATTTCCTGCAAAGTCTATGCTTTATGATTCTAGACTCTAAGCAAAGACTCTCCTATTTCTGGAACAGCTTCCAATGAAGAGGCAGCTGCATAGACAAACACATGGAAGAATCCTCTTTCTTTTCATTTTCAAAACTAAGTAGTTCAATAGATAGACACTTGTCACCAAGTTGACTTTGATTCATGGTGATCTTATTTACAAAAGAACAAACATTGTCTAACGCTGGTTCATTCTAATGTTTTTGGGCTTTTTAAAAATGCATGATTTTATAGTTTTCAGCATGTTTGAGCCCATGCTTCTGCTTTCATGCTGAGCCCTCTTGTTGTGGAGTTCCCTGGCCCTTGCTGGCCTCTATATGATCAGACATCTTTCTTTTAGAGGTTGATAACTCCTCTTGATGGCTTGACCAGAGCAGGTGAGCAAGATACTGCCCTGTTTGGATTCATAAGGTTTTTACCAGCTAAGCTTTGGAAGTAGACCACCAGGATTTTCTTTCTTGCTACAGTTCAGAAACTCCACTGAAATGTGTCCAGGTTGAGCAACCCTGTTCATATTTGGAACACTGATGGAAGAGTTTTCAGCTTAACAGTGACCCATGAGACAGCCAGACAGCCAGACAGCGATGTAACCGTGGTTGGTACCATCTAGTGCAGTAATTCCTGTTCTCACCTCTCCTCATTGAACTTCCTCTGTACAAGATCACACGGTCCTTAGTAGTGGTTTTTATCTTTCAGTCATGTCTTATAGTAATGCATAAGAAATGCATTTGTGAATGTTTTAATATAATAGTTCTCCGGTTACATAAATCACCACAAGCTCATCAGCATCAAGTTGGAACCAACTCATAGTTGGTCCTCTAGCAGGTTTTTAGAACATGTAAATGAACTGCAGTGAGATTACCCATAATTCTCTCTCAGAGTATCAGGTGGATTGGAACCATATACCTTTGGGTTTATAGCCAAAGTCTCTCTACACTAAGCTACCAGAACTCCCTCGATTATATAAAAACTAACAACAAATTGTTGTATAAAATTATTCTAGATTGAATAACACTATTAATTACATTATCAGGGAAAGTTTTAAAAACTGCTTTCTCTTTTTCTTTCAATTACTACTTTAGTCTCAAAAACATTTATTGACATAAATAGTGATTACATGATACTGTAGCAAAGACACTTGGAAATTTAACAAAACTCAGCAATTGTTGTTGTTGTTATGTGCCATCGAGTTGCTTGTGACTCATAGCGACCCTATGTACAAGAGCTCTATACGCTCTTCTATCCTGTGCCAACCTAGCCATCTCAAATGCACTTATTCCTACCTCTCTAGTCACAGAATTGATCCATCTCATCAAAGTGCTTCCTCTCCTTCGCCGCCCCCCCACTCTGCCAAACATGATGTCCCTCTCCAAGGACCAGTCCCTCCTTGCAACATGCCCAAAATAATCAATGAAAATGACAGCAAGTGTTTGTATAGTACAGACAAAAAACAGTGATTTGAAATATCACTGTAACTGGGTAACAAGGATAGCTCTTGCCAGAGAGCACTGGAAGGTACAAAAAGTAAACCAGTATAGTGTGTTAGCCTTGTTGGTACATTACATGTAAAATGTTGTTGTTGTTGTTGTTACAACTGAAAATATACAAAAATTGTATAGGCAGTCCTTCTGATGCCACTCTCTCTGAAAGTGTCAGTTGGTGCAATCTGGAAAGTTCTGCTCCCCTCTTCTCCTCAAGACACCACAGGCTGACAGATGGCTGGATTAGCTAAATAGTCACAAAGCTTGTGCTAGATTTTACATGAATCAGACTTGCTTGGTTTACAGTCAGTGAAAAGCTCCTGTTTATGACCTGAAGCTCTGTGCTGAGAACAGCTCTGAGGTCAATCAAGAGCTCAGCAGGAGAAAGGACCATGGTAGGTGCCTTCTTGGGTCCTGGGGAGGGAGATCTGAAGAGGAGGACAGAGTGACAAAAGATATGTGTGTGCCTCGCCTCTGCCATAAATGGCCAACATGTTTCTTTCCTGCCCTACGGTGATATTTAATGTTTTGGGTCTCACTTAGGAAGATAATATGAAAATCCAAGACTTTGCCCCCTCCTTCTTGATCTCAATGTCTTCTCTTAAGCACTTTTCTAGAAGATATAAAGAGTGGCTTCCTGTTAGCATCACACTGTTTGTCTTAGAGTGGAGCCCAGACTTCAGTACTTTTAACCACCTTCTCCCCCAGCACCCTAGGAACAGCCAGGATCCAGGATAAGGACCGGACCCGCTGGAGTGAGAAATGGGAGTCAGGATACCTGCATCACAATCCTTGCTCTTTATTAATCAGATATGCGCTCTTGCGTATATTATTTAGCTCATTTAGATTTATAAAAAGATTTTGAATCCTTAGGTATTCTCTAGTTGTAACTTTCACGGAGATGCTTGGTGGCACAGTGACTAAAGTCCTCTGCCACCTTTCAGCTGGCATTTGAATGTATCAGCTGATTGGAGGGAGAACGATACAGGAGCCAGCTCGTCTATAAAGATTAGTCTCAGAAACGATGTAGAGCAGTTCTAATCATTACCATGCAATCACTACAGGTTGTAACTGACCTCTATGAATTACTCTGAATTGTAACTGGCAACAGGCTTCGTCTAGTTTTATGATAGCAAGTGAGGGGCTCTGGTGGTGGAGTGGTAAGATTGTAGATTAAAAAAATGAAAGATTAGAACCCACTAGTTGTGCCTCCAGAGAAAGAGGCTATCTTCTCTATCCACAGCCTTGGGAACTCTAAGGTACAGTTCTTCTCTGTCCTACAGGGTTGCTGTGAGTTAGAACTGAGTCAATGTTTTGTTTCAATTTTCTACGATTTAAAAAATGTTCTGATAGAATTCTTGTGCTAGGTGTCCTTTAGATTATTTTTTAAAAAAGTATTAAATATTCATAGACATAATTTACTACTTTGTATACATCTTACTGTCTGCTGTCAAAGACCTAGCCAAAGTCCTGAAGAGTAATGATGTCATTCTAAAGACTAAGGTGAGCCTGATTCAACTCATAGTCTTTTCTATCACTTGCTATGTATCTGAAATCTGTACAAAGAATATGGATGACAGGAGCAGAATTGGTGTCTTTGAGCTGTGGTGTTGGAGAAGAGTGCTGAATATCCCGTGGGCTACAAAAAAACCAAACAGGTATGTCTTGGAGAAGCCAGAGTGCTCCTTGGAAACAAAGATGATAAGCTTCCTTGGAAACAAAGATGATAAGCTTCATCTCACATACTTTGGGCATGTTTCTAGGAGAGGCCATTCCTTGGAAAGTGACATCATGCTTGGTAAAGTAGAAGAATAATGAATGAGAGAAAGACCCACAACTAGATGGACTAACACAGTGACAGCAGCAATGGGTTCAGGTGTGTTAGCGATGATGAAGATGGCACAGGATAAGGGTTTAGGTTGGCTGTTCATAGAGCCATTACACATCATACTCAACTCAACAGCACTTGACAAAAACAACATACATTTTACAATTCTTAAAAATGTAGTGAAAGGATACAGAACAAAATCTACGTCAACATATTTTTTAATCACCTGCACTTCTAACTTTGTCAAGCCTTTCAGCACTGCTGTTATGCAGCTATTTGCAGCTTACCTGGGTGACAGCGACATTTGTCCCATCGGTGACTTCCACGCTCATGTTGTAGACGGACCTCTGCTCTGCATCCAAAGGCTTTGCAATCACAATTGTCCCAACACCCTTCTCTGCGTCAAAAGAGCTGTCAAAATTCCCCCCTGATAATGTCACAAAAACAACATCAAATTAGCAAATCTTAGACATTAGTTCTTGCACTAAAAATATGTATCTTTAAAGGGAGCTCATATACAGAACAATTTTTTGACAGGCAACTGTATAGCTCAATTTTGTACTTCTTAAATGGGGCCATTTTATTTCTAGCTTAATTCATATTTCAAAACACAGCCTCTACAATGCATAACAAATGTTACAAAAAGGGGAATGTATTGCAATAAAAAACCTCAGCAGTAATGTTAGAGTAGTGAAGCATAAACTGACTCCATAAAATATTTACAAAGCTGAAGCCCTCCAAACCCTGTGACTTCTATACTACAAGTTTGTACATTCTTTCGCTTTTTCAAAGTAGATTATATTAGAAGTAAACAAGTAGTTCAATCAATGTTAAGAAAAATAAGCAGATATTCTCAAATCTGTTCTAGGATTGATGGTAAGCAATTGGTTTGTAGAGTTCAGAATCCCTTAATTTCGTCAGAAATGCAATTACAAATATTTTAAAAGACAAAATATTCATAAGACAGTTTCAATATTTGAAAATGAAAATACTCGTAGAAATATACACATATATGTGGATTATTTTTCTGCTAGAAAATAGTGTGAATAATTATTTTGCTAAAAATGAGAATGTTTATGAAAGACTTAGAAAGTCCAATCTGGAAAAAATTGGGGGGTGGGAAACATTGGTTTATACAACATAGCTTATGAAACAATTTATGAAAAAGTTAAGTAAACTTCACTTCACCTCCCCCAGGCCAAGTATAAATCATAGTCATACGATTCAAATGACACATGTATGGCATTGTTGAGGTCATTGTTGGTTCTCTCCATCATGGCTAATTTTGGTTCCAGAGTGAGTGAAAGATGCAAAGGTTGTTTTTTTTTAAAATGATATAGAGAATATAATGACATAAATGATGGAATGATTTCCAAGCTCTATTTGTTTTTGTCTGAAATTTCATTGTGTCAATTGATTTTTCTCTTCAATAGTAATTTCATTTAACTATGCATGGGGTAGTGTATTTATTGAATTTTATTTTGGAAAAGAAACTTTGGCTTCTCTTACATTCTGTATTTCATTTTACTGATCAATGAACAACATATTTCTATGATATTATAAATATAAATTGGCAGATGAGCTAAGTGAAAGGAGACTTTTACCTGAATTACTAGAATTTGATGTATTGTGACTTAAGATTAAAAAAATATAATTTACTTCCAAAAATACAAAATTGGCAATATCTATTTCAAATACTTATTGCTTTGCAGCTATCATATACACTTAAGATTATTTAATTGCTAAAGAGAACATAATTGTCCTTGACATTTAATTAAAGTTATAGAGATATGAGGATACCTGAAAACTGCTTGGAGATTATATGCTTTTTAAAAAAATTCATCTAAAAAGAAACTTCCAATTAAAATCACTAATTGATTTCCTAAGGAGCACTAAATATTAACTCCAAAAAGTCTTTTAAAGGATAGAATAAAGAGAAAGGAGAGGAGATATCAGCTGAAAAAGGAAGCCCCCTTAACTTAACATTTCTCTTTCAAAGTGAATGTTTACATTTATAACCACAGAGAATAAAATGTAGGGCTACTTCTAGTGTCTCAAACAACCACTCTAATAAACAAAGAAAAATCATATATGATTATGTGGTACAATATGCAAAACAAGTCCCACTCTGCCATAGAACCCTTCAAAGGAAGGATACATACACATGTCTTGTGTGAAAGAAAGAGAACCTCGAAAATTCTCTAGCTGCTTCTGATGGGAATTCAAACACATTTAGAAAGACCTTTAGGCTGTTTCTTAAATATGATGTTTAATTTTTTAAAAAAATATCCAAGTAGATTTTGGAGGTGCAGGGAGGAAAGGAGTCATATATCCAAAATTATTTTAGAATGTGAATATTTCTTGGTACATACCAAGTAGAAATGATACAACTTTAGTTTGCTATTACTTAAATATTAAGGAAAGTGAAATTTACAGACTACACACTTCCAGTTTAAGTTATTGTTTGAATGGAGCAGTCAGTCTCATTGCTTACTTTCAAGGCCCTAGATAGAAATATACATCATTTGATGTACTTGGTGGCATAAAATTTACTCTTTTTTTTTTAATACATGGCACACAGGCTGTATGCTTTCTTTCTGGTCATTTTTCAAAGAATGTATCACTTAGGATTACTTTTTATGGTTGTCATTTTTTACAGTCTTATACATTCTGCAAGTGTATTCTCCTTTCTGTGTGTGTATTCTGTGTTCTTTTAATGCTTCAAGTAGTTTGGATTAGATTCTTCTAAAAGGGTGGAGAAGAGAGAAAGAAAAACAGACGAAAGAGAAGCTTTATAACATCTGTCTACTGCCTGGTTAGTTGTCTCTGCTACTCCTCTCCAGGGTACTTGGTCCTAGTTAGGGGGCTCTGTGGCCACAGTCCAAAATCCCAAAGCCCCACCTCTCTGGTAGAGGCTTTGTGGACAACGAAAGGCAAGCTCCCATAAGGTTTACAATCTCACAGCTGACTGGCTGTGTGTTCCATCTCAAGGGCGATGAGTTGGGTTGTTTCTAGTTAAACCAAGAGTTCATGACACTGCAGTTGCTAGAATCTTTACTACATTTTGAAATGCATTTCTGACAAGGGACGTAGACTGTCAGCCAGCAGTTTACCATCAACCCTCAGGCACTGTAATCACCTATCACTTAAGCATCCTGTTTCATAGATGACTCCATATCTCTCCCCCAGCTCTCATTTCTCTTATTCAGAGGAGACCAGGTTCAATTCATCTGGGGAGGGTGAAGGTATCAACCCCATGGAGTCCATGTGCACTAACTAGCAGCATCCCCTTTAAACCCAATGTGCTTCCTCAGAGCCAGTAATAGAACATGCAAAGCCAAAGTGTGTTCGGTGCAGCAGCATTGGGCTGAACAAAAGGTGGGGAGGAGGGGGGATACTGCCGAGCTGGCCTGAGTCTCAACAAAGTGGGGGGTTGGAAGAGTCACAGCCTGAGCGTTGCTGCAGGGGTGCGTGGCAGAGATGGTTAAAGCGAGGTTGTGAACAGCCCACATAACAGATCATTCACGTCTGGGACACTTCTCTGACCATTTCTGGTCAGGACGGGCGATAAGAGAGTCAACAAAGAGCAGAAAGGCACTCTGGACGTTATGGGATTCTAAAGTCAAGCAGAGCAAGTAGGCATGTCCTGAAAAACTTTAAAAAGGGGACTTGAATGAAATTCCTTTTAGCCAGAAGCAACTTTAATGTGCCAGGCAGCAGGGTGCTGGGCATATGGTGCTGTTGAATTTTTCTTTAAAGAAAGGGGGGAAAGCACCACTACTCCTCTTAAAAAGATCTGAGGGTGAAAATCACATTGCTCCTCCTGTAGGCAGGCTCCTGGGACCCGCCTCTAGCATATGATTCCATTCCACCCAGTGTGTAATTTTAAAAATATCAAATCTAGTCATCACCAAGGGGAGGGGGGTGGAGTGCTACAGGAGAAGCTTCCAAAACACTGGGCTGTGGGATTTCAATGAATTCAGGGAATCGTACACCAAGCTGTTCGTTCATTCACATTTGGTGTATACCAGAAAAATGTTAACACCAGTTACACCTCCAATCATGAATAAATTTTTGTCTTGTAGTGAAGCAAGCACACCAAGAGGCTTAGAAGAATATTTATATCAAAGGCAGGTGAGACGAGGTAGAGGTCAGGAGAAAAATCTCTTCTAAATTTAGCTTCAAATTAATTTTTAAAGTGATCAATATATGAATTGTTTAGATTTTATTAGGTGCGTAAAAGTCCTTTAGGCATGCTCCTCTGGGCTGTATCATTGCTACAGAGAGAAGTGAGGCATGTTTGAGATCAAATCGGAGACAATACCAAGTAAGAGAAATAACGTGCTCAGCATCAGTTAACATTACTTTTGAGCAAGAATCTCTCTGATAGAGGAGGAGTAGCTGTTTAGAAATAGCACAAGGATGGAGCGATCTCAAGAGGTGCAGGAAAGCATCAGGGATAAAGAAATATGGCTATATTGGTGGGAAAGACCCAGAGATACCAAACTTGAGTCAGAGAACACGGTCACTGCTGGTGTGATGAGTATTCAGCTGAATGTGAATCATCGAGTTGATGGAAAATATTGAATACACTGTGGGCTGCAAGAAGATCATGTCAGTCTAAGAAGAAATACGAGCAGAAGGCTCCTTAGATGTGAAGATGGTGAGAATGTGACTTGATTACTTGAGACACGTCATCAAGAAAGATCAGTCCCTAAAAGAGAAGATGAGTGTTGGTAAAGCAGAGAATTAGCAAAAATGGGGGAAACCCTCAACGAGGTAGAGCGATACAGTAGCTACAATAATAAACTCAAATAGATTATCATAAAGATGGCAGAGGACTGCGAAATGTTCTGGGCTGTTACATATAAAGTCATCATGAATTGGTGGTGACCCACTGGCTACCCACAATAACATTATCAAAGAAAGAAATAAACACAAACTCCCTCACAAACTCAGTACTGTTGGCTCATTTCTGACCAGAGCTACTGTCCAAGGCTATAAACCAGCCCTGAATAAGGGAAGGTTGTGTTGCAGACAAAGCAGAAGAAGGACAAGCATGATTTTATGAAACAGAGCAACACAAAGCCAGAGGATCAAACTCAGGGTGGAAGTGGCCTTTCTGAATTGGCAACACAGGAGGAAAGGTATCAAGGTAGAGTTGGATTTATGTGCTTGGAACTCAACATCAGAGAATTATTTTCAAAGAACAGCCTTTCTCCTTCTATGTCTTTCTGTGAAGCAAATAAACAAGCTTTAAGCGTTTTCTATCCACAAGGAATGCTGTCTTTCTTGTCTAAGTCAGGGTAATGTTAAAAGGGGGTGGCAGTACCCTCCCCTGACAAACTGAGAGTAAAAAAGGAATTATTTGAAGTGTGTAATAGAATGGTAGCCTTTACAATACAAATATTTGCTATCAGAATAAAGATACAGAGACTGAACTGTGAACCAGATTGCTCATACATTAGAAAGTATGTAAATCAAGGAGCTGCTGAGTTGAAATTATGGTCTCCTGAGAAGTGTGAAGCTATGTGATGAAGCCACAAAGGATTCTGGGTTATTTTTGTTCCCTTCATTTTCTTTCCCACTTAACACGGTGAAGGAACATGCTGTGCACTGGGCTGTCTAAACACGGAACAGCTGAACTTTATTCTGTTTCCTTTTAATTACAGCTTTCTTAACTGGGTTACAAGTAGGGCTTCTGTTTCTGGAAGCTAAGGAGACTCTACGTATGGTAAGTAGTAGTCTCAGTGGAGGCCCAAGAAAGTGTCTTGGGGCAGGTGTCCAGACTTGAGAACAAACTTGCTCATAACGCAGTTGTGTATTCCTTTCATTAGAGGAGGAAAAGATGACAGTTAAAACTAGAATTTCGTAGATTTGGAAATATGGAAATGAGAAGACAAAACTCTCAGGGGGAAAGCATGCTGAAATTCTATTTCTGCCTACTTAATGAGAACATATTAGATATAGCATGTGTAAGCGGTAAGCACTGGGCTAGGATGCCGCGGTCTCGGCACTACACCTACTCAGTGTAGGCATCTGATGTAGCAGGCCTAAAATAGAACAGAATCTTCTCTCTTGGAAGATTCATTAGAGCATTTACCAAGGCAAGACTTATAAGCAAATGTGAGAGCTCATTTTCGTTCCAGGCTGAAATTATATGCCCAAATCTATTCTTAGCATTCAAATACAGTCTGTGGATAATCTTCTTAAACTACAGGCTATTCCCTCTCCTTTTCATGTGTTAACTTGGCCTGGGAAAGTGCTTGGTTAAGTAGGTAGGAAGATATGAGAAATTCAATGGCCAAGGATAGATAAGTAAGAGATATTTAAAGAGAAAATAAAACATCTTCATATGATTTTAAAACTCCCAAGCCCCAAAAATAGGTATTAAGAGAAAAGGAAGGATGTTGCCAGAAGAATGAAAAGATTTTCAATAGGAAGAAAGGATTATCAATAGGAAGACTGGTAGACGAGCAGCCATAATTATACTAAACTCAACCAGCATGAGGGAAAAGATGTGCTTCTGTGGTGAAACAAAGAGCAAGAGTCTAAGATGCTGTTGGCTGGAGGAGGAGATGAAAAGAAAATCACATTTGGTTTGGGCATCTGGCCCAGTAAGTTCAGTTTGTATGAGGAGCTCAGAGATTTTACAAGATTGACAGTGAAATCTATGTAATGGAAGCAAAGAGGGTCAGGGACAGCCTTGTAGGTCTTCATGAAAAGAACTACTTGGTGCACTGAATCTGAAGTATTCTAAAAGAAGAGTGTAACATTTAGAAAAACAAAGATACAGGAGAAAGCAGATGCCATGTTCTCGATAATAGTTTCTGGATCTCTATTTGGATCAGCTCAAAAAGACTCTTTCCAAGGAATGTTCCTGTATCTTCTTAGAACAGTGGTGTCCCCACTCACTGGCTGTTATGACTGTGAATACATTGGAATACCACCCGAACTTTGGATAGATTCCAGCAGGGTTAACAAACTGGCTGTATGTGGCACTTCCATCAGTCAGCATGCTTATGTCACTCGCCTTGGGTAGACGGGAATAGAGGCATTGACAGGAGGAAGGGATGAGGTGAAATGGGTCTTGACCTTAGTGGTTATGAATGGAGATATGAAGAAACTTGTGCAAGTGAGGTGCCAGGCAGCATTCTCAGGCATGCTTGCTACACATAATCATGAAGATGCAGGAAGGAATGCTAAAGAGTTGCAAAATTGTCCTAGATAATAGGAGGCAGGAGGCTGGTGGCCTGAGCATCAGAGAACTGAGAACTTAGAGGGTTTTTAAAGTGGAGGGTAAGTGTGAACAGACTGGGGAAGAGGTGGGAGATGAGGTGTGCTGTAGGGTTGGGAAGCTGGATGCCCAGTGCCAGTGCCAGAAACAGTGCTGCCAGTAGGCAGAGGTGTTCACAAACTGGAGGGCCAGGTGAGGGGGACATAAACCAGTGGCTGAGGAGAGGGGCCAAATTTTCCTCAGGCTCACAGACAGCAGGACAGCCACCCTGTTGCCTAATAGATTTCCACGGTGCTCTTGCTTGTGGTATTTAAAAGAAATCAATACAGCACATGTCCCTGGATGCCCAGAACCAGGGACACACACTGAAACTAAGAGCATCTTTCACAGCCTTCACTTGGGAATAGTATAAAGACCAGCCACAGGTGGTGAAGTGGACAACCAGATGATGACTTTGTTGCACCAAGAAGGATGAAGCTGCAGTTAATGATATCTTAATGAACTGAAATCACTGAGAAGATAAACAGGGGCAACTTCCATGAATCAGAAGAGCTTTAATTAGGTTTACTTTAATTTAAGCATGTCAAGTGTCCTCGAACAAGGAATTGAAGCTTCGCAGGAGAAACTGTATGATAAATGCAAGGTAGGTAAAATTTTACCAACACTCTGGAAGATGAAAAATGAGCGAACAATCCCTTTCCTTTTGGGAATTCAGAGAGCTCTCCAAGGAGCAGAATTGATTCTATGGAATCTGTTTATTCAAGGGTGACTGACACCCTGCTTAGAGTTTTCATTTCCACCCCAGATTTACGCAAATCAGAATCTACTGTTTTAATAAGATCCCCAGGTGACTTATCTATCCCTAAAATCACTCAAGTACCTATGAGAATCAACAGGGACTCTATAAGAATCACCTGGGAATCCTATTACCACGTAGGTTTTGATCCTGTGTATCTAGGGTGGAAATGTTAAGTTCTCAGCTGAGAGTTGAACCTGAATGAACCGGTTTGAAGCCCCCTAAGTGGGGCTGGATTGAGTCATTCGTTTGCTGTGCCGCCTAAAACCAGATGTGGAACATCCTTAATGTTTTGCCCAGACTCTTGCCTTTCCTGGGACGAGAGGCAGGTTCCTGTGCATCCCGTTAAGGCAGTGATATGTGGGAGGAAATGATTCCTCCAGACCAGGCCTCTCCTGGGTCCCTGCCTCCCGTGGAGAGCCGTGGGAAGTCAGGCTCAGCTCCGTGTCACATCCGGGCTGGCACACATGCTCCCCATCTCTCATTTAGCAACGGCCCGCTTGGTTTCCTGGCCTTCTCATTTCCTCTCCCCCGCCTCTCTCTGCCCGCTTGTCGAGGGCAGCCGAGCTCTTCAAGCCCTCCTTTTCCAGCCAGCCAGGCTGGTTTGCTCGCTTTCAAGGAATTTGAAGGTTGGCTCACAGGACCTATCCTGTCTGCTTACATCTGCTTTCCCTATCAGCTCATAAGGGAAGCTCACTGGCAATATATCTCGGTTCCATTTCCTGCCCTTCCTCTGTGGCCAGAAGCCAGGGGACTCTCCTGGTGGAGCTCTGGTATACATGAATGCACTAATGCTGCAAAACAGGGGTAGGTTGGGGATCAAAATACATTTCCATCTATTTTCAAGTGGAAAAGGCCCACTTAAAGGACCCATCCTACAAAGGGATCAAAAAAATTATTTATATATATAAAACTGTGAAAAGCCCACATATCTCAAATGCAAAGGAAAAAAGGTTAAAAAAAAAATAAAAACAAACCCCCAAAACTCCAAATCCCATCAAACCTCAAACAAAGGAGTCATCGGATACGAGTAATGCAATAGCTGTTAGAGGCATGTATGAAATCTGTGGGCGGCACTTCAGCCTGTCACAGGCAGTTATGAAAGATGTAATTTAATTTGCTTTAAAAAAAAGACACAACAACCGTAAAAGGCAGATTGGATAGTTGTATTTTAGCAAATGTGTTTGCACTAAGGGTACCTTCTGTTGAACAGTTCTGCCCACAAGCTGTCTGTAGAATATAGAACATCTCTCGAGCATGCTTGCCACCTTGAAGCAGGGCAGTCGGGAGCAGAATAAAAAAAAAGAACAGAATGCAGAAAAAAGGTGAAGAAAAAAGAGAGAAATGAAAGACAGCAAGTCTAGTACCATCAATACATTTAGAAATGAGATTAGCCAAGTGTGACAATAGAATTTAAATGACACACAGAAAGACATTAAGATTGCAGTAAATAACATACTATGGAAAATCCAGCCAGAGAGCACTTTCTGTTCAGCTTAGCTACAGAGTCAGAACGAAAGCACAGGTCGATTATTCATTTTACTGGCTCTTATTTTGCATTCCAGCACTAGAAATCTTTTAATCTTAGCACTAATCCTTAGTGTTCTTGCTAGTTGCTCCGAAGAGCAAATTATGACATTGCCCACTATTGCTCTGGAGGACTCAAACTTACCAACTATGTCAAACCACAGAGGGGTGTTAGCTGGTTGTACAGATACCACCCCTACAATCTCTGTTACTCTATCGCTTTCCATGACTGTGAAGTTATAAAACGGTTCATCGAAGCTCAGCGGTATAGGCGAAGGGGGTGGTTTCTTAATCCATTCAATGTGGAGGCGGGCCGTGGAGGACTTCTGTGGGCGCCCGTTGTCCACCGCCTTTATCTACTCACACATGGAGAGAACACAGAAGAACAGCTTTATGTCTTAGAGCTCTGACGTCTGTTGCAGTTTGGATCTGGCTCTGCATATAGTAGTGAGGCAAGGGTCCATCCTCATACTCATAGTGTCAGAGGGAGAAAGAGTGGAGATTTGGTGTGAATGTGGTCCTGAATAGGGGAGCAGCACTTTAGCCTTGGGAAGGTCCACAACACCTTCACCAGAAAGTGAGCCGGTATGAAAGGCTGGAAAGCAAACACCACACCTACGAGCTGAGTGCTTTGTGAGTGCAGTTATAGATATATGTGCATGGATGTCTAACTAGACTGTGAACTGGGACCTTCTGTAGGTAATGATGTTTTTCTGTATTGTTGAGTCAGAACCAACTCATAGCTGACACTTTGGAAGATTTTCAGAGGTCTTTTAATCGCATAGAAAGAAACTGCCTATCTTTCTCCTGTGGAGCAGATGGTGGATTTGAACTCATGGCTTCAGGATTGAAGTGCAGCTCCTTTCCACTAGGCCACCAGAGCTCCCTAGTGGTGATGGTGGGAAAGGGAATAAAGTGCATTGTGAAAGGATACTTGAGCAATTTGTAGAAATGTGGCTGTATGCATGCATTTTGTCTCTATGTATATGTAAGCTTAAATTTAGCAGCTTCTTCCTCTGCTTCATTCTAGAAGAACACTATACTGATGCGTCACGTGTAGGCAGGGGAAAGGGAGGATGGGGCTGCTCTAACAACTTTAGAGAGCCCTCAGTTGTGCCAACTCTGAAGGAGCTTAAGTGAACTCTCTTGGTGGAGCCATAAGTTTCTGGAGGATGGTGCTAACAATTGTTCTTCTCTGTGGTCAAAGGGCAGCCCCGAGCTGGGCAGGGTGAATTGCTATGGTGTCTTGGACTCAAATGGATGATGAAGTTTACGAAAAAGAAAATGCTGACAGAAATCAACTAAATAATAATTTTACAAAAGCAATTTTCAAAGATCATGTTTTAACAATAACATTTATATGCACACAACTAGTAGGTATAGCCTTTAAATTCAGTAACAATGAATGGCTTTGTGCTATCAAGTGTCCATGGATGATCACTTTGGCTGCAACCCTCATCCTTGTTTGGATGGAGTACCCCACCTTTAAAGCTCGTCTAAGTTAGACTCTTGTAGAGCAGAGTCTTAGATGGGAATTTGAGTAGATAATATATTTTGAGTGGGTCCACTGACAGAGAGGCTGTGAAGAAAGCAGGCTACAGCAGAAGGAACGAAACAAGACCAGGGTCTCAAATGAAGTCTGATCCCAGTCTGGCCTCACAGGGAGCTCTGACTAGTAACTGAACTAAAACTAATGAGACGATGAGGTTGGCTGTTTAGTATCCCTGAGTTAATCACAGGCTGTGAGCTGCTTCAGACGGGTGTGTGCGTGCGCGCGCGTGTGCGCATGCAGGTGTAGGGATAGTTACTATAAACACTTGGCCTAGGCAAACTTTTGTTTAGCGAATAATTTCTCATTTTTTTTCCCTTTTGGGAAAAGGGACAGCTATGACCCTTAGCAGACAAACTCTTATCAACTGGGGGAAAGCTACACTAGCCTAATGAGACTTCGGTGGGGTATTCACTGTGTCCATGGCAGGCCATCTAGCCCTCTAGGTTCCAAGGTGCAAGTCTGAAATAACTACAACAGCCTGCAGTCCAAAATAACTTCTAATTGCACAAACTGCAATTATGTTTGGTTTTTAACCACTTTCTTTCCTCTGCTATCTGTTTTGGATACGTTTCTGGACAGAGAAAGAAGTAAAAACACTGACCATGAAAATAGCAAGATAATCAAGTGAATCAGATTATCCTTTAAAATAACTGAGAACTAGAAGGAGAAGGATGGGCAATCTCCTCCCATGCGATTAACTGCCTTTGAAAATCTGCCAGTCAGCTATGGGCCAGTTCCAAGTTGACAGTACACAACAACAACAAATAACAAATGTATATAGTAGAGGAATTTGAGGACAATGTGTGGAGTTATTTGTGGATTACCATTGGAACTCGGGGAAGGCATGGCCATTCACCTCTCTGCCAAACGTACTGTGAGTCTAAAGTGGCTACAACAGGGGGAACTCTCTGATATCTCACGTAAGAGTATTTATGTTTTTATTTGAGACATTGATCATATTTGTTGTAATTTTTAGTTTTCTTTGAGAAATGCTCTTTTCCTTTCACTTGGTGGTTGGGGTGGGTTTTTTAAACATAGCTTGAGATTTATGTCTCATAATTCAGACACTTAAATTCATGTCCTATTGCATTGTTGATGATTACAAAAGTCATCTGCATTGGAAAGAAAAGTGATTTTCTTTGAAGACATGCTAAGAGGAGGATTGAACATGTCACACCGTTGTTCCTTCAGCTGACTCATGCTTGTGCTTTGAACGGGATGTATGTAGGGTCACAGGGGTCATGGTTGAATATGTAGTATTCCCAGTAGACGGGCAATTTGGTAGACAGGATTCAACCAAAAGAAACTCTGACACTACACACAGAAACAGCTCAGAGTTCTCACCAATATTTGTCCCCCAGATGTCTGTTTAATTTGTGGCTATATATGTTTATTCTAAAGACTAATTTCTCAAATGGATACACATGGATAAGGAATCAGCTCCTCCCTCGAGGATTGCTTTTGAAGTTCAGAATATCTTACCGTTAGGATGTCATAACTCCCCGCTGTAAATTGCTTTCTGGAAGAAACCATGCCAGTTTTGGGGTCAATAAAGAACTTTCCATCGTCATTCCCATCCACGATGCTGTAGGAGATTTCTGCATTGGGGCCTTCATCTCTGTCGAAAGCAAAAGCCCTGTAAATGGGTTCTCCCCTCTTCTTTCGATCTCGCTCTGGCAGCTTGATCTGGTAGACCTTCTCTGGAAACTGGGGTTTGTTGTCATTTTCATCCAGAACCTGAACCACCACCCAAATTGTTGACTGTTTGGGAGAGGTGCCACCATCTGTCACAGTCACCTGAGTTTGGAAAGAGAAAACATCATATAATAAGAATGAGGACATAAACTCCTCTTCCCACTTTGTCCCCACCTCACCAAAGTCCTGTTCGGTGCACCAGGACATCTCAATATTTCTTATTCTTATTGTTGGTTACTGAATTGGCTCTGAGGCAAAGCAGCCCTACTTAGAATGAAGGACGGTCCCATCATATTCCATCCTCCTAATCACAACTATATTTGAGTCCATGTCGCTGCCATTGTGTATCACTTCACATAAAAAAGCCTTCTTTCACAATTCTCATTGACAATTTTCCTCTCTTCTGCTGATTTTTTACTTTATGCAGCGTATCTTTCTTTATGGACTATCACTGCTGGATGACATATCCAAAGTGTGAGAGGCAATCCCAACACCCTCATCTCAAAAGGGGCACTCGGGCTGCACTTCTTCCAAGACGGATCTGCTTGTTCCTTTGGATGCCTGTGGTACATTCAGTCCTATTTGCCCACGATATCACATGTACAGGTTCCCATAGCTAATGGCACAAGCAGAAAAATAATCTCCAGACTAGACTGAGTAATGGGAATCACTGTCTAAGGGAGAGGAAGGAGTCCAGGCTGATTATAAGGTGGAGTACAGAGGAAAGGAAATATGACAGACTTTTAAAACATGCCAACATACAGAGACTAAGTGAATACAAACAATACCATCACTACTGCCTGTTAACACGTGGGTATTTTCCTTTATCCTTCCATACCACCTATCACAACAGAAACTCTTCCAATGCCCTGCTTTCCCATCTTCCTTTAAAATTTGTGATTTCTATATTGTCACATTATCCAAAAACGACTGGAATAATGCATCAGCAGAGAACTGGCAGAAGTCCAAGCTGGGTTGAGATGAAATTGTGGTACTAGGGATATTGTAGCTGATGTTAGATGGATCTTGGCTGAAAGCAGGGAATACCAGAGGAATGTATATTTGGGTTTCATTGACTATGCAAAGGCATTTGACTATGTGGATCATAACAAACTGTGGCTGACTCAGAGAAGAATGGGAATCCCAGAACACTTGATCGTGCTAATGAGAAACCTATACTTGGACCAAGAGGCAGTCGTCAGAACAGAGCAAGGAAACACTGCATGATTCAAAATTGGGAAGGGCATATGCCAGGGTTGCATCCTATCTCCATACCTTTTCAACGTGTATGCAGAACAGATTATTCAGGAGGCTGGGCTCTATGAGAAGGAATGTGGGGTCAAGATTAGTGGAAAATCTATCAACAATCTGCATTATGCAGATGATACAACCCTGCTTGCTGAAACTGAGGAGGACCTGAAGCGCTTGCTGCAGAGGGTCAAGGACTGCAGCCTCCAATATGGATTGAGGCTCAATGTCAAGAAGACAAAGATTCTCACCACTGGGCCAATTGGCAGCATCACGATGGATGGTGAAGAGATTGAGATTGTTTATAGCTTTAGTTTGCTTGGCTCCACAGTCAACACTCTTGGCATCAGTAGTCAAGAAATTAAAAGATGTATTGTGATGAGAAAATCTGCTGTTAGGGACCTCTCCAAAGTACTGAAGAGCAATGGTGTCTCTCTGGAGACTAAGGTGCGTCTGATACAGGCCATGGTCTTTGCAATCACTTGTTATGCATCAGAGAGTTGGACAATAACTAAGGAGGATAGAAGGAGAATTGATGCCTTTGAGCTGTGGTGCTGGAGAAGAGTGTTGAATGTACCATGGAATGCTAGGAAAACAAACAGATTCATCCTGGAAAGGGTCAAACCAGGCGGCTCCTTGGAGGCAAGGATTCTGAGGCTCTGTCTAACATACTTTGGACATGTTGTAAGGAGAGACCGGTCCTTGGAGAGGGACATCATGCTTGGTAAGGTAGAGGGACAGTGCAGGAGGGGAAGGCCCTCTATGAGGTGGATTGAATCAGTGACTGGGGTAATCGGGATGGGTGTGTCAGAGACAGTGCGATTGTCACAGGATAGAGCAGGGTTAAGGGCTGTTGTACATAGGGTCGCTATGAGTCGCAAGCCACTCGACGGCACATACCAACAACAACAACATTGTCACTGAAAAGAAAACTGTGATATGTGCTTCATTTAGATAGCTAGTCATAAGTACATTTGGCATTTAAAATGTGTTTTTTAAAATCACAAGAGATTGTGTGTGTTTAATTTGTTTGTTTTCCCTTCCAGGAAATTGGGAGGGGGTTGCAAGCACCTTCCAGTGCCTCTGAGATGCTATTCTTGTGCGTGTCCATGAATACGGAAAGAGGACAGAAGAAAAAGGAGCATGTGTACCAAATATTTGCCTGGCAGATATAGAGTCTTTATATCTAAGTGTGAATAATTTTTCTTGTTCAGAGTGATGACAATCCCAATGATAACAGTACCTAAAATGTGGAGGATGTGACAATTTATAAAGCACTCTGCCATATATTATCTCATGTCCTTTCTACAACAGCTTTATGAGTTAGTAAAAGATTATTTCCATTCCACAGATGAGAAAATGAAGGCTCAGAGATCACATAATGCACCACAGAGTCACGTATTTCATTTTTGGCAATTTTTAAATTTCATGTGAACCACAATATCTAGAAGAAATTCTATTTATTCTTTTAACATTCACCTTGGATAAGACACCTTATCACTTTAATAGCACTCTGATAGCCTACTGGGTAAAGAGTGGTGCTGCCAACCCCAGGGCAGGAAGTTCAAATCCACCAACTGCAACATGGGAGATAGATGGGCACTCTCTCCTCTTGAGATTTACTGCCCCCTCAAAAAAATACTGGAGGGTTAGCTATAAGTCAGTTGGTTTTCACTTGATGGTACCTAATAAAAACAGCATTACTCTGATGTGTATGTTTGTGTATATGTGTATGTATGGATATATGTGGAAGGTGGAATAGAAAAGTGTTCCATTCAGCATCAGTGAAAGAAAAATCACAGTGAGTTATACTACTTGGTCATACACTTTTTCATCTAATAAAGCAACCTGACAAGAATAGCTGGGGAAAGGGAGCAAGACTGTTGGAAAACAAATTAAAGGCTTTGTGAAAAAATGAAATTGCTGTCTAGCTAACTAAGTTCCTCTTCCAAGCTTCCGAGGAGGATGCCTTTAATAGACTGAAGATAAATTTTCATAGAAGCTTTTGTTTTCTTTGAAAAATCAATCAAGTTTTGTTTTTTTCCAAGGTTATTTTCCCAATCAGTTCATTGTGTTTCACAAAAGAAACACATCAGGGGCCAATAGGCAGCAAGGCTGGGTTCTGACTGGAGCTAATTCCTGGACATGCTGAGTTCAAGAGAGGCACGTTCTGGCGCTGCCGCGGCTCTACAAAGTCATGCTCCCAGGTGAGCTGTGGTGACCAAAACACATTGATTTCTTGGCTACTCAACTGCTCGGCCTCTCTTTTCTTTCTGTTTTAATGGCCCTTTTCCAAGTCAAGGTTACTGTCAAGTATTCATCCAGCACAAAGCCTGGTCCTCACTGTGGTGGATGAACACCTGCACTGGGCTACACGGCCACAAGGCTGAGGCGGCCTCGTGGCTGCGGTTCTCAACCCCCTCGAGGATCCTGTGGCTGCAAAACTATGCCCTCTGGGAGTAGACTTTGATTTACAAGCCCAGGTCCTTGAGAAGGTCTCTGTCTGCAGACGGGGAAAACCACAGCTACAAAGACTCAGGAAGACCTCCACAGGGTGTTTACTCTGATTTCAAAGACCTGTCAACATCACTTCATTCTTTAGGTACCAGCTGCTATGGAGTTAATCCAAATTCGTGACAATACCATGGGTGTAATAATACAACAGTGCTCTACAAGCACCTTGGGTGGACTCAGACGTCTTACTTTGCAGTTAGAATCTAAGCCCATTAATTGAAGTCCATGGACTCCTCCACACACCATGCTATGCTCCACCTCAGGACTTCTGCAGGTGGCATCTTCTCTTCCCAGCACGTTCCTCATCCTTGCTCCTACCCATCCTGTAAGCCCAGCTGAACCATCACTTCCTCAGGGATGTCTTTTCTGACTCCACAGAACACGTCCCACTCTCTTCTTCCTCAAGCTATTCACTCTTAAGTCACTCGATAAGAGGCCCTCGTAGCATAATGTAGCTAAATGAAGCTAACCAGCAGCTCACTAAAAAGCTGGCATTTTAAACCCACCCAGTAACTTCATGAAAGAAAGACATGTTGACCTGCTCCTGTAAAGGTCAGAGCTGAGATAACGCTCAGAGGAAATTCTACTATGTCCCACAGGGTAGCTGTGAGGTGAACAACAGCTTTTCTGTGGTAACTCTTACTGCTTCAGAAACGAATAAAATCAATGGTTTTCCACTTTTAATTTATAAACTGCTTAAGAGCAAAGGTATATTTTGTGTATTTTATTTATAGCACATACACCTGTGTCAACTCCCACACAAAAATGGTTTACAAATACCTATTTAATGAATCTGATTGGCAGCACAGATCCTCACTTGTAGGACATCAATTCTGTACTAAACTCCATAATTATGAGTATGACCTAGAAATTCTGTGTGGCCATTACAACAGATTACCAGATCTAGTAGTAAAGCAATAAGAACCTTGTTGTTGTTGGTGGTGGTGGTGGTGGGGGATGTTTGATGTTAGAATTTATAGAAAGAGCTATGGAGAGTGTGAGATTATATCTGACCTCATGGTAACTGGTTTTGTACTATGGGCATCATAGATGGCGATCTCTTCCACTTTGTGAAATTAATGGGGGTCAGACTCAGCTGTTGCTGAGCATAGCTAACCTAAAGGGAGGCGCTCTCCAGCAGTTCAAATGCACTAGCTGCTCTGAGAGAGAAATATGGGCAATCTCTTCCTGTGTGATTTACAGCCTCTAACTCTATGGCAATGAGTAGAGTTTTGAGTTAGGGAAGAAAGAGGAGGCATTTTGCTTCTGTAAAGTTTTATAGCCTTGGAAACGCTACAGGAATTTTTATTGTCTCCTGTATGGTCACTATGAGCCAGAATCAACTGAACAGTAGAGGGTAGAGTTGGACCTAAACCTATTGCTTCATCTACAAATCAAGATTTCTAACTTTATTAGGGATCTATTTTATGGACCTCACATATACATCCAACACCTCAAATGTCACAAACTTTATGCTTCCTCCTACTCTTATGTTCCTCAGCTCAGTAAATTATGCCACAGCTGTCGAGGCCACATCAGAGTCCTGAGCATCCACAGAGAGGGCCTCCTTCTCTCCAACTACTCACACGCAGCCAGTCATGGGGCAGAAAGCTGGACAATGATAGAAGAATTGATTACTTTGAGCTGTGGTCCTGGAGAAGAGTACTGAATATACCATGGACTGCTAGGAGAAAACCAGGATTGTTTTAGAGAGGGTGAGACCAGGCTGCTCCTTGGTGACAAGGATTCATGTTGCTAGGAGGTACCAGTCCTTGGAAAGGGATCTCACACTTGGGAGGGTGAGACAGCACAAGAGAAGAAGACTCTGAATGAGATGGATTGACTCAGTGACTGCGGTAATAGGGGTAGGTGTGCTAGAGAAAATAAGGTTGGCTCAGGATAGAGCAGGGTTAGGCTATTGTACTTAGGGTCACTATGAGTTGCAAGCAACTCAACAGCACATAACAACAACAACAACAACAACTAGACAATAGCTGGTAGTAACAGCTCTAAGAGCCATATTTACCAAATATCACCAAGAACATCACAAATTCTACCTTGATTCATATCTCTTTTTAGCCACTTCCCAAACTGTTTATTGTGGACATTTTACACATTTCATGGAAAGAATATATTCATGTGTTGGGTTCATTTGACCAGATCCTCTGTGACAGAGAGATGTGCAGCCTCCTCCCAAGTGATTTACAGTGTCTAAAAACCCAGTGGTTCCAACCCAAGAGTGCAGAGCACCACCATGACTGTGATTTAAGGAAACTTGGCCTAGTGCACAACTTATCAGGTTGTCCATCAAAAGGTTGGCAATTTAAATCCACCAGTGAAAGATAGGCAGTCTCGTCTTACAAACATCTAGAGTTTTCGAAACCCAATGGGTGTAGCTAAGAACTGAAACTAACCAACAATGGATTAGGTAATTTTTCTTCAAGGATTGTGGGTTACTCAAATTCAACAGTCTTGTGTCTTTCTTCTGTTTTCTTGTACCCAGTGAATTCTCAATAAATGCTTGCTGCATTGAACTGAACAGGTGATCTTGATATCTTTCATTTCCATCATTATTTTTCTAGTTTCACTCATCTTTCCTGCCATGTTTTATGCATAGCATATTCCATCAAGTTCCCAGACCTCATTTTTCATGGTCTCATTCTTCCTAGGCCCCAATCCACTCACTGCGACTTGGAATTAGTCCATGTGGAGGGAGTAACAGGACTGGAGAACAAAGCAAAACTGAATTTAAAGAAAAGCCCCATTAGCCACCTCCCATCAATTTTCATTAACAATGCAAGGAATCAGCCATTGTGTCTCTTGCTCTGCAAACCTGACAAGAAAATATTGTGCTTTTAGCTCTGATTTTCTGCTCTCATCACTGATCAATAATCAGTGGGTCTGGAAATTAATCAAAGGCCTGAAGGAACAGCTAGAACCTAACTCCAAGAGGCACAGATATTTCAGTACCACTGAAAGGATATACAAATGCAGCCTGTTTCATTTTTCTAAGATACTCCATGGTACGCCAGGCAGGGCTGTGGACAGTCAAGGTGAGAGAGATTATGATGACAAAATTACAAAAGATTACCATGTTTTTAAGACTGTCCCTGAAGAACCCAAGAGCATTATAGAACCAAAAATGGGTGTTCTTGTTGCTAGGTGCCAATGAGTTGAGTACAACTCTTAGCAACTCTATGAACAAAAGATAGGAATCTTTTTCTATCTTCTGCCATCCTTGTATTTCCTGACACACAAAAGTCCATTGAGGCAAGTCATTGCATGAATTTCATCTGCTTAAGAGTCTTCGTCTCCTTTTCTGACCTTCCACCTTCCCTAGCATTATGTCCTTTTCTAAAGAATAGCCCCTCCTAGCAACATGCCCAAAGTAAGTGAAGCAAGGCCTCATTATTGTTGCCTCTAACGAGCAAGCACTCTAGCTGCACCCTCTCTTTGTTTGTTTCCTGGCTGTCCACTGAATGTTCAGTGCTCTTCTCCAACACCACAGTTCAAAAGCATCAATTTTTCTTCTGTCATCCTTATTCTCTGTCCAGCTCTCAGATGTATAACAAGTGATCAGAAAGACCATGACCTGAATCAGATGCTCCTCACACTGACATCACTATTCCTCAATAATTTGAAGAGGTCCCTAACTACAGGCTTTTCCAGTGCAATGCATCTCATTATTTCCTGACTGCTGGTACTAAGGGCGTTAATTGTGGATCCAAGCAAAATGAATCTGTTGACAGTTTGAATCTCTTCTCCATCCACCACAATATTGCCTATCAGTCTAGGGGTAAGAATCTTTGTTTTCTTGACACTGAGATGCAATCCATACTGAAGGCTGCATTCTTTGATCTTCTGCAACAAGTGCTTTAAGTCTTCCTCACTTTCAGCAAGCAAGGTTGGATAGATATTGAGGATTCTGATGTGGCAGCTAGTGGAGAGTTACACTTCCCACACTAGTTAAAATTACCTCATCTATTTGCTGTCTTTATCCTTTCAGTTGTTGTTGAAAGGAAAACCCTCAACAAGTTACAGTTAATGTCACAATGGGCTCAGGTAGATAAGAGTTGCTGAGGACAGAGCTCTTAGTCTTAGAACTGACATCCTTGTTCTTGAGAACTTTAGATAAGTCTGTGACAGCAGATTTTCCCCACTGCAGCATGTCTTTTGATTTCTTAGCTCTTGTTACCATGCCATTTATTGTGGATCTTAGTTTAATGAAATTGCTGACATTTTTATCTTTTCTTCATCAGCATGATGCTGTCCATTGGTTCAGTGGTGAGGACTTATGTTTTCTTGATTATACTTGTTACATATCAATTAATTGTGTGGCTATCTCTACTAGAACATGAACCCATCTATAATTTTGCTCACAGATCTTTTCTTAGCATCTTGAGGAGTGCTTAAAACACAGTGAAATCTACCAGTTTCTTAAGGTTTAAATTGAGAAACTAGAGGGCTGCACTTGTGTTATATTATAGCCCCAAAGCCTAAATTTAGTCGAGAAAGAAGAGGTCTTAAACACCACTTCTAGATAAAAAGAGAGCCAAATATAGGCTTTCAAACTTCCAAACTCACTAAACTTTGGAGATATTTGAGGATTCACCTCTAAGATTGAACACCTCTAATTCAGTCAAATCTCAAGTGGAACAGTCATAAACTACACACTAATTACTTCTCAGATATTCTTCTATTTTCAGCTTCCTTCTTTTTTCTTTTTCTTTTCTTTTTTTTTTTACTTCTATACTGGTTTACTTATAAAGTTCATAAAGTTCTTATACATTGTTTTTCACAATGAATCTTTCCCCTTTCCTGTTAGGCTTGCTTCTTAAAGCATGATCGTCAGGGGTCTATCAATCAAACTTAGCCAAACCTGAGCAAACTGACTCCTGTTGTCCTAGAAACAATCCTACATCTATTTCTTTGGTTTATGATGACACAAATTCTGGGTGGTAGCCCTCTCACGGAGCTCTGTGATATAAATGAATTAAAAACTGCACAGTTCCTTTTCCCCCTTCCTGTGAAGAGCAATAAATTATAATGTGAGGTTTCCATTTGAGGGGGCCTTACAGGCAGGATTTTATACTTGTCCCCATTAAACTTCATCTTATGGAAACTGTGGCTCCCTGTTCCAAGTTGTTAAGTCATGATATTAATGGGTAAAGTGGATTGTGAGTTTCCATCTATAAAGCTCTCCCTGGCATTGTGCATGTCTTGGCTCTTTTGCTACATACATTTCATAAGAGTGATACTATTATTGTATTCATTTACCAGATAAGGAAACGGAACTTATGAGCTTGTTCACAATGATACTGTAGAGTCTTATTCTAAATTGAGGAGTTGGTCCTGGGAGTATTACTGGTTCAGCAGCAGGATTCTTACCTTCTGTGTAGGAGACTTGAGTTACGTTTCCCCTGCCAAGGTGACCTAAGCACAGGCACCACCCATCTGCCAGTGCTCTGGTGGTTCAAGCCCACCAGCAGCTTTGCAGGAAAAAGGTGTACGATCGCTGATGCAGTTTACAGTCTGCAAAAACCCACCAGAGGGTCAGCTAACTTGAAGGCAGTAAAATGATGTGGAAAGAGTACAGCAGAGATCAGACTAAAATGGACTAAGAAAAAAGACCTGGTGATCTTCTGAAAGCAATACATGAGAACACTGTGGTTCACAGCAGTATTGTCAGGAACCTTGTAGCATTTTGTTCTGTTATGCATCAGTTCACCATGAGTCTGGGGTAGGGGAAATAAACATGGTTTATTTTGAAACTAAGGACTACATGAATATGATCTTCAGGCCTAATCTGTTTGGTGTGGTTTTTATGTTAACAATTTCAGCTTGTTTGCCTCCATAATCAACAATCTTGGCACCAGCAGTCAGGAAATCAAAAGATGAATTGCACTGGGAAAATCTGCTGTCAGGGACCTCTCTAGGGTACTAAGAAGCAATGATGTAAGCCTAGAGACTCAGATGTGTCTGATCCAGTTCATGGTCCTCATAATTACTTGCTATGAATCAGAGAGCTGGACAGTGACTAAGGATGACAGAAGATTTGATGCCTTTGAGTTGTGGTGCTGGAGAAGAATCTTGAACATACCATGAAGTGCTAAGAAAACAACCAGGTCTGTAAACAGGTCTGTCTTTGAGAGGGTGAAACCCAGTCTCTCCTTGGAGGCTGGGATTTTGAAGCTCCATCTCACATACTTTTGCACATGGCCAAGAGAAAGACATCCTGCTGAGAAGGGTGGAGTGACAGCTCAGGAGAGGAAGATCTTGGATGAAATGGATTGATATGGTAACTAGGGCAATGGGGTGTCAGAGTCAGTGAGACTGGCTTAGGGCAGGGCAGGCTTCAGAGCTGTTGTACATAGTGTCACTATGAGTCACCCGGTGATTAGATAGCACATTACAACAGCAAACAAAGTTTTACTGGGAAACAGAAGTGCCATTCATTCATGTATTGTTTGTGGCTGCTTTCAAGTTACAAAGGCAGAATTAAGTAGTTAAGGTAAAACCAAAAAGGGTCACAAGTCTAAAATATTCACTGTTTCCCTTGGAAGAAAGTTTGCTGACCTCTGGTCTAAACTTTTAATCTCTTGTTGCCTCTCCTCTCTCTTATTTCCTACCTGCTTCACTCTCTCAATCCCTTGCTGGCTGGGCATTTACATTAGAATGTCATAGGCTTCTTCATAGGAGCCTTACAGGCATAGCCATTTGTGTTCTACAGCTGGAGACAATGGAGGTTAGAAGTTAAGTAACCTTTGCAAGGCCATTCAGCTGGGAAGTGACAGAAGGTGGTTTTGCACTCAAGTCCGTCTGGCATCACAGCCCATGCTCTTTTCCCTACACTGAACACTCTATGCAGCGGCATCTGTTAACCATCTGTTTAAAATTCCCTTCCTAAGTGTGGCTTTGGATCAATATCAAGCTCTTAGTTATGCTTCTAGAATCAAGCCTTTTTCAGCTGATAATTGGGACCATCTTTGACTGTCTAAAGCCCTTTGGCACTTTTCCTGTTCTCAACTTCTCACAAACTAACACCAGGTCAGAGACTGCAGCTGCAACTCTGACTTGAGACTCAGACTTGCTCAAGGCAGCTAGATCCTCCCCTGCTTACTGGTTTGTGGCAGTTCTATATCTTCAGAGGGCACTGGTGGTGTAGTTTACAGTGAGTTGTGCTACTGAGCCATACCCCATGAGTCTCAGGTTCAAATCTGCCAGCAGCTCCCTGGGAGAAAAATGGGAAGTCTCCTCGCCTTGTGATTGACAGCCTTGGAAACCCAATGGAGGATCGGCTATTAGTTGGTTCTGTTTGACAGCAGTGGGTTGATTTGTGTTTGTATCTACATAAAATGTGTGTATTCCTCTTAGTATGAACATTCTTTGTGATAAAGGAAACAGGAAGAACGAAGGGCTAAATGGTCTTGGATGTTTTTATTTTTTTTCTTTATTGTTGTGTACTGTGGAATTGGATCTGACTGGCACAGTGGAGCATCTGGTGGATTCAAACCAGGCACCTTCAGGATTGCCACACAGATTCTTGCCATTAGGTCACCAGAGCTCCCTGGCTATGTAGTCTTGGTTTTTGTCTAGTAACTTTTATTTATCATTTGCCTCAAACATGCTGGCAAACATGACTTTGACCTGGGGTTGGCAATGTTCAGTACAAAACTGTTGTGAGTTAGAGCTGACTGAAGGACAGTTAACAACAACCACAAGTGTTTAGCCCGTCTGCTGTTTGCTGTACAGCGGAGGCTTGCACACTATGATGCTAGAAGCATGGCATGCATGTTGTAAATACTGGCAAGGTCATCGATGGTAGAACAGGTTCCAGCAGTCCCTCCAGATTAGCAAAGACTAGGAAAGAAAAGCCTGAGGATTCGCTCCGGAAGTCAGTCAGTGAAAAAGCTTTAGATCAAAATGCTGCTCTCCCTAGTGCGTCATGGGGAGGGTGTACGATTGAGCAGCGTTTCATCCCATCGTGCCTGGGATCAATGTGAGGTGAGGACCAACTGGACAGCAGATAACAACAATAACAATACTTTCAAAACCTGTGGATTACATAGTTCTCCCCCTCATGGGCTCAGGCGTCACCTTTCCTAATCACGACACGGGTAGGTATATGGATGAAAGGAACCAATGTCCATTGCGTTCTCAATGACATGTTCCCATAGGGGCGGAAACTCAGGAAAATGGAAACCTCAAACATTAAGGGACAGCAAGGAATAAAACGGGAGTTTCTGCATCATTCTCTTTCAATAGGACTTGTTTTCCAGATGAGGAAGCTCATTGGCACTGTGTCAGAACCCCACGATGGGTTTCAGAGGCTCTATGTTGAATCGAAGGAGACTTACCACCTTTATCCCATGGAGCTGCAGGTCAATTTGAATGACTACACAAGCCTGGCCTTTGGGATAGCAGTGCAACTCCCTATGGATTGCATATGCCACCAGAAGTCCCTCCAGATGAGGAAACGGAGGCCTGAGCATATGGGCTTTTTTGAATGAGACCAAATGACCAGTAATAACTTCAATGTCTCTATTATTCCTAACTACCTTTGAGTTTCAAAGGAGGTTTAAATGAATGTTGTGTTGTAGTTAAGAGCTGTCGAGTCATAGATGACTCATGGTGGCCCTATGAACAAAAGACCTGAACACTCATATAACTTTCAACATTTCTCCAAGTTCTTAGAGTTTCTGGAGGCAAGCTATTTTGAAAATGGATGCCACTCCTACTTCCAAGCTGTTTAAATGAAAACATTATCAAATATATATCTGGGTAATTTCAATATATAAGCAGGTATGGCCTCCACTTCCTAAACAACATGCCTCTGGAAATTCTATGAACTTTGAGGAACAACGATAGTTATAGAAAAGCTTCAGGTCTTTTGTTCATTGGGTTGCTATGAGTTTTGCTCAACTCAACAGTAAACAACAACAACAACAACAACAACATTTCAATATAGTAGACGTTGTAGGTATTTTCCAGATTGCTAAGTCTCTAACTTGAGGGGGGGGGGATACACAATTTACTCTAGTATTTTATCTTAAAAATATATCACAGACATTAGATATTTAATCCTTCCAAGATAACAGAGTGGTTGAAAACAACTTTATCTCCTATTTACAGGTGGATAAACAGAGAAACGGCCTTCATAGAGAATCCTCAGGAGCAGGCGGAAGATTTTGGATGGAATTCGAATCTCTGCCTGTGGGCTCAGACTATTGCATTCCTGGCAAGACAAAGACTTCCTGCCACTTCTGGAAACAGGACTATGAGCAAACAGCCCATTAAAGGCTAGATCTCAAAGGAGAGGCAATTATTGGAAGATAAACCTTCTGAAAGGTGAAATCATTGAACTAAAGCTGATACCACTGCCCATATTTTCCAGAGAGGAAATAAAATAGGAAATCAGCTCTAAACCATCTGCCCTCACTTGAATGACATGTGGTTTCTCTTATGTGACCTACAATTTGGCATTAAGAAATAGTTGGATATGAGAGGGATTCTGGACCCTTCCCATCCTGTCTTCCCCATTCTGAGTTGCTACAATTGAGGGACACACTTTATGCTGACTGAAGGATAGTTGTAATTTCAGGAAAGCATATATTTAAGGAAATTTAGATTGACATTGGGCATATATGCTGTCCTGGGCCTCTTCAAAGTGCTAAAGATCAAGAATGCCAGTTTAAAGACAAAGATGCACCTGATTCAAGCCATGGTATTTTCATTTGCTTTCTATGCACCTGAAAGCGAACAGAGGCTAAGGACTACCCAAGAAGAATCAATGCCTTTGAATTGTGGTGTTGGTAAAGAGTACTGGATTTAGGGTGAAAATGCAAATTTAATTCTGATTCATTGCTGACCCTCCAGTGTGTGTCAGAAGCTGTATATCACATAGGAGGAGATTCTCCATCCTTCTCCCATAGAGCTGTTGTTGGTGGACTTGAATTGACAGAAAAGTTTTGCCTCTGGGTTAGCAATGTAATTTTCTATAGACTATGTGAAGGGGGGCGAGAAAGAAGTAGGAATGGTTGTTGTTATGGGTCACTGAGTGAGAATTAACACAGCGGGCCCTTCAGTGGATTTTCAGAAGTTGTACATCAAATGAGAGGAAACTGTACATCTGTGGTATTAAGTGATTCATTCAAAATGGCTTTCCTAGCCATTGAATTTGACTTTGCAATGTGGGTGTGTGGGGATATCTATATAGGGAATGTTAGCCTGTTAAAGGGGGTTGGTTAAGCTTACCAATTCTCAAGGGGATTGTCTGGTCTTGCCACTAAGTTGAGTGAAGATATTTAGCAGCAGAATTGGAAGATCTTCCCCATCAGCAAAGAAGAGGGAAGTGAATATAGCATGCCTTTTGGGACCAGAAATTCTTGTGCCAGCTAAACTTACAGCAGCGGCAGCCATGGCTGAAGGAGAGGACTAGAGACTCAACATGAGATGGAGCTGACATTGGGATGCTACCCACTATGTAACCAGAACTCAGAGCCTTTCCCCCACATTGGCTGGAGGACTGTAAGTGAGGGGGCCAGTCAATATCGGCAGGACTGAGAACTTTATAACACTTAAGCCATGAGGTTAAAGGCTGAGGTACATTTCAGAAGCTATCCCGACTGTATTCTGCTATTAACCTGGATTATAACCTTTTGCTTTGCCTAATATTATTCTTTGTGATCTAGAAACTATTCCATCAGGTTGTGGATCCAGTAAAGCAGGGAAATTGGTATTAGTACGAGTAGAAAGAAGTGTGGAAGTGTGGGAGACATGTCTGACCTCATGGGAATTGGTTTTGTGTTGCTGATGTTGTTGATGGGGAAAATTCCCCTTAGTCAAGTTGGTAAAGATCAGATTGCTCTCTTTTATACCATCTTTCTTCCACCAAGCAGCTGGTGGTTTTGAACAATCTGCCTCTGGTTTGGCAGTACAACTCTTTACCACAAGGCCACCAGCACTTGCTAGAGGAAATGGTAGACAGGTAGATAAGATTTTGGGAAGAAGTATGGTCAACTGATCTTTGACAGGGAGATGAAATCAGTTAACTGGGGAAATGACAGCCTTTTTAACAAATGGTGTTGGCAAAATTGGAAAAATATCTGCAGAAGACTCAAGCAAGATCCACACCTCACTCCATACACAAAAACCAACTCAAGGTGGATCATGGATCTAGGACTAAAACCAAGGACTATAAGCTTCATTAAAGAAAAGTTTGGAAGAACTCTAATAGTCCTAATCCACAACATAAACAGTCTTCCAAGTATCCTGAAAAAATCTACAACCAGGAGAAGAGAAAATAGATGAATGGGACCTTCTAAGAATCAAATCCCTATGCACATCCAATAACTTCTCCAACAGGGTAAAAAGGGAAGCCACAGACTGGGAAAAAGTATTTGGGAATGACATGTCAGATAAGGGATTTTTATCTAGAATTTATAAAATACTTGAGCACCACAACAAAATAAAAGTAAATAATCCAATTGAAAAATGGGCACAGGATATGAACAGACACTTCACCAAAGAAGACATTCAGATGGCCAACAAACACATGAAGAAATGTTTAAGATCTCTAGCTCTAAGAGAGATGCAAATCAAAACAACTATGAGATATCATCTCACCCCAGTCAGAATAGCAAAACTTAACAGAACAGCAAGCAACAAATGCTGGCGAGGTTGTGGAGAAACTGGAATCCTTATTCACTGTTGGTGGGAGTGTAAAATGTTGCAACCACTGTGGAAGGCGGTATGGCGCTTTCTCAAAAAGTTGCAAAGAGAGATACCATTTGACCCAGCAATTCCACTACTGGGAATATATCCCAAAGAGATCATAACTGACATCCAAGCAGATATATGCACACCCATGTTTATTGCAGCTTTGTTCACAATAGCAAGGAGTTGGAAACAACCCAGGTGCCCATCAACAAACAAATAGATAGAGAAGCTGTGGTATATTCACACAATAGAATAATACACTGCATTGAAAACCAAGAAACTCATACAATATTATTCAAAATGGGTGACCCTGGAGGACATTATACTGAGTGAAATATCACAGCCACAAAAGGACAAATACTGCATGGTGCCACTTGTAGAATAGGACTGATATCAGGGTTGGGGTAAGAGTGAGAACAACTCAATAAATTATGTATACTGAATTGAAACAGATGAGGGAGAGAATAATTTAAAAGCAAGTTTCATTGACTATGCAAAGGCGTTGGACTGTGTGGATCATAACAAACTGTGGCTGACTCTGAGAAGAATGGGAATCCAAGAACACTTGATCGTGCTAATGAGAAACCTATACTTGGACCAGGAGGCAGTTGTCAGAACAGAGCAAGGAAACACTGCATGGTTCAAAATTGGGAAGGGCATATGCCAGGGATGCATCCCACCTCCATACCTTTTCAAGCTGTATGCAGAACAGATTATCCAGGATGCTGGGCTCTATTAGGAGAAGTGTGGGGTCAAGATTGGTGGACGATCTATCAACAATTTGTGTTATGCAGATAACACAACCCTGCTTGCTGAACGTGAGGAGGACTTGATGCGCTTGCTGCAGAGGGTCAGGGACTGCAGCCTCCAATATGGATTGAGGCTCATTGTCAAAAAGACAAAGATTCTCACCACTGGACCAATTGGCAGCATCAGGATGGACGGTGAGGAGATTGAGAATCTTCATAGCTTTAGTTTGCTTGGCTCCATAGTCAACACTCTTGGCACCAGAGGCCAGGAAATTGAAAAGACATATTGCCATGGGAAAGTCTGTTGTTAGGGACCTCTCCAAAGTACTGAAGAGCAATGGTGTCTGTCTGGAGACTAAGGTGCATCTGATACAGGCCATGGTCTTTGCAATCTCTTGTTATGCATCGGAGTTGGACAATGACCAGGGAGGATAGAAGGAGAATTGATTCCTTTGAGCTGTGGTGCTGGAGAAGAGTATTGAGAGTACTATGGACTGCTAGGAAAACAAACAGATTCATCCCGGAAAGAGTCAAATCAGGCGGCTCCTTGGAGGCAAGCATTCTGAGGCTCCATCTAACATACTTTGGACATGGTGTAAGGAGAGACCGGTCCTTGGAGAAGGAAATCATGCTTGGGAGGGTGGAGGGACAGTGTAGAAGAGGAAGGCCCTCTATGAGGTGGATTGATTCAGTGACTGGGTTAATTGGGATGCGAGCGTCAGAGACGGTGCGATTGGCATAGGACAGAGCAGAGTTTAGGGCTGTTGTACATAGGGTCACTATGAGTCGCAAGTGACTCGACAGCACATAACAATAGCAACAATATAATAGGCTATTATAGTTATCACAAGAGTCCAGAACTAAGGGTGCATAGTGGAGTATACCTGGAGCGATGGGAGGGGTGCGAGGGGATTGTATACCAAAGAAAGGATTTTTCTTTTACTTTTTCAAAGAGAGGAGCAAACTGGGGGGTGGGAGGGCGGGAGGAGGGCTGGGCAGGGAGAAAAGTGCAACAATGAATGAATGGAAATCCCAAATCTCTGTAAATGTTCATTAAAATTATTAAAATAAAATTAAAAAATAAATTAGAAAAAAAGAAGCCATGGTGCAGCATTTTGGAGATAATGCGATAATTCCTTATATAGAGTCATATTCACAAAGGCATGTAAAGAAAGAAAATCATTCTTTAAATGTTATAATTATCATTCTTCTGGAAAAAAAGGAGCTCTGGTGGTGTAATACGAAGTGTGTTGTATAGCTAACTAGGAGGCATCGTGTCTCCAGTGGTTTGACTCCACCAGCAGCTCTGAAGGACAATGATGGGCAGTCTCCTCCTGTTGAGATCCGTGGCCTTGGAAACCTGAAAGAGACTGACTCAAAGCCAGTGAGCTTGAGGCTTTTGAGTGATTTTCTTCTTTTTAGTTTCTGGAACAACAGTTTAATTTAATTGATGAGTTTGTGTTAAACTACTTTTCAAAAAGTTCTATTTAAAAAAATGTGTTGTTTAAAAATGTAGGCTCTGTCATCGAAGAAAGAGAGGCCTTGGCATGCTCAGGCACACAATTCACTTTTCGTGAACTTTCTGTCTAAAGATGCCACATCATTCTGAGCCTCTGGTGTGGGGGTGGGGAAGGGTGGCTCACACCCCTCCTGGATCCCTGAGGTTTGTCTTGTGAAAGATGCTGACACCTACCTCCTCAATTCTCTGCTCCAGGGACAGACTGCCATAGTACTGGACCATTACTGTTAGCTGCTGTGGGCTTCACCCCAGCCTCCTGACAGCCTCCTGATAGCCTCAGGCACAAGGGGATGAAACACGGCCCAGTCCCATGTCATTTTCATCATCAGCTGCAGACCAGACTGATGTGATGACCCTTAGGATTTTCTTTGGCTGAATATTGGAAGCAGACCATAATGGATTAGGGAAAAAGTTGTGAATACTAGGGTGGCCTAGGAAGAAAGCCTAGAAGCTTTAAAAAACATGCTGAATATCACAGCAACACATAAACCTTCAGGAACAGAGAGACAGTGGTTACAGCTGAGGTTCTGTGGCCAGGAATTGAACCCAGTCTCCTCCAGAAAAGCCACACATTCTGTCACTTTACTGGTGTTGCGTCACTGTATATAGCTGGTGCTCACCAAGTGCTTGGTGCATGAATGCAAGCATGACCTTTGCCTAGTGAGACAACAAAGACACCCTTTCCTACCATGCTTGGACCCAGAAACTGCTTAATAGCAGCTTTTTCTAAGGATCCTTGACCAATTCACATTGACAGCAGCGGCTAATAGAATGCTCGGTCCAAATCTCTTCTCTGCACTTCAGGAAATAAAGTATTGCCCAGCCTGACTTCTCTTAAAGCCTTCTTCCTTTCTTTCCTCCTGCAGAGAGGTACGCATTAGCTACTAATCTCATTGCATTTCCATTTCTTTCCAGGCTCATCTGCTCATCATTTTCTATTCATAAAACTTGCTTGATTCTAATCTTCCCTATCAGCAGGAACTAAACACCTCCTCAAAGTTTCTTTAAAACACTGCTGATTACTGCACATGTGCTCACTCCTTCTTTCAAGCAGATGGGCCAAGTCTGTGTGCTCATGTGAGAGTCATTAAGCGAGTTTCTCTGTGGACCGAGATGTAACATCATAGTAGCAGCATGATCCAATCCCCCTGACCTATTTCACAATTCCCATGACATCAAGGCTTCCTTTAGTGCACTTGTCCACATTTCCTCTCTCCTGAACAGAATCCTCCAGGTGTGAATTACACTGGGAAGTGTAGGTTTGGTAGCTTCCCTGCCATGACACACTGGATACCTGGTCTGCACATTTTATACCACCTTCGCCCTGATGGAAGTATGAGGAATGAAGTATTAACATTTCTGCCACACACTGGACTTAGCTTTCCTTTCTTAAGGCTCAACACATATGAAGAAGATGGTTTTAATTACGAGCTTAGGAGACATAGCTTCTCTCTTGCTACTCAACAATTCAGCCTGATTTTACAGTGCAACTTTACAGGACATTTAACACCTTGTCTACAACTCGACGACACTTAACAACAACAACAACCCAAACCCATGAAACTTAAAGCCATCAAATTAAAAAAATCTATTGGGGCCATGTGTTTGGGTCATTCCACATACAGACTAAGGTAGAGATCATACTCACTCATTCACTCACATCATTGGGTTGGAACTGACTCCTAGCTGACCTTCCAGTTGGTTTCTGAGGCCGTAAACCACATGGGAGGAGATAGCCCATCTTTCCCCCATACAGTCACTAGTGGATTTGAATCTCCAGAGACGGATGGGCTTTGAGTTAGTGGTTCAACTCTCTACAGAAGTAAGTCTGGAGTAGCCTGCAGGGAGCTGTGCTGTTAACTCAAAGGCAGTGTCTTACCATGCTTTGAATCCACCAGTAGCTCTGTGGGATGAAGATGGGCATTCTTCTCCCATACAATTGACATACTCTTGAAAACTAGCTATGAGATGGTCCTGACTTGATGGCAGTGAGCTGAGACCACCAGAGAACATGTAAATGATTAATATATTTGGTTGTTAATCAAAGGGTTGGGGGTTCAAACTCACTCAGGGGTACTTCAGAAGAAAGAATTGGCAATCTTCTTCTGAAAAACCAGTTTCTGAGAACGTGGCAGAGCACACTTTTACTCTGACACACAAGGGGCCACCATCAGTTAAAACTGATTCAAGGACTACTGGTGCACAGTGTAAAGATCACCAACAAGAGTTGGACTTGGGTTTCGTCCACAGTGTACAGAAAAACACTGTGTGACACTTAGAAATGGAAGGTTTGATGTAAAAACCCAGATTCCTAACAACTTCTCTAAAGAATCAGAACATCTGGACTTCCATCCTCTATTCCTCTATTGTGTTTGTTAGAGAGAGATCACTTGGCCTAGTGGACCAAAAGTGATGCTACTAAGCCAAAGATGGGTGACTCTAATCTGTGCCCCTCAGGCCTGTTTTTAATTGGTTTTGGTCAAACATTCTTCTAGGTTGTATAGCCCTTGTCTGTCCACTTGCTGTACAGAGGTAACTCGTTGTTGCTGTGAAGCTGAACACTGTGACACTGATGTGTCAAATGTGATAATGGTTACCCATGGTGGACAGTGTTTGGTGGAGCTCCCTGATTAAAAC
>NW_006399953.1:1721248-1725106 GCF_000299155.1 Elephantulus edwardii
TGATAATGGTTACCCATGGTGGACAGTGTTTGGTGGAGCTCCCTGATTAAAACAAGCTTGGAAGCAGGAGTGGCATCCACTTCCATAATAGCTTGCATCTGGAAACTCTATGAACCTTGAGAAAGGATGAAAGTCACACAAGTGTTGAGGACTTTCGTTCATAGGGTCATTATGAATTGCCTAAGACTCGATGGCACTTAACAACATTGTGTTTGTGACACTGCAGCTGTGTAATTGCCATCATCATCACTATTAAGTGTTTCTTAGAATGGAGAAATCATGTTCACCACCCATGTTCCTATCAAAATTGGTTATAAAAGAGAGGTAGAGAAGACTGAATATTTAAAGAGAAATGCAAGAGTATATTTGGTTTTGTATGAGATGAACATTCCTGCAAGTTTAATACACAAACACTTATGATGTCCGAGTAGGCTCAGAGCGTAACCAAATGTCTAACTTTTGGTGCACATTTTCATAAAAATCTCTCTGATGATTGCATGGATATTTTGATGTGTAGTAGAGATGAAACCATAGCTCTTGGCAGAGCCTACACACAGCAGCCATTCCTTCTCCAGGTATCATGGCTTCAGATATTCTGGTTTTGGAAGAATGAAAACAAGTTCCTAAATAAAAATTAAGACATCTCTCACTACAGAATGGTTTACATGAGAATTCAGAATCATCGCAGACATTTTTCTAACATTAGATTCCATCTAACATTATGTGATTAACATGAATAGCTATGAGTTACAGGAGAAGTATGGGCAAACTCCTCTTGTGATTACCTGCCTCCAAAAACCCACCAGAGGGTCAGCGATGGGTCAGTTCCAATTTGATGGTACACAAAAACAGCTGTGAGTGATTAATAGGGGGTCGTTAGTACAGATGCAACTGTGTATTTTCAATGTCAGCAAAGAGTGTGGACCAGAATCAGTGTCCTCTGGTCTTCTCTGCCAGATGTTCCTGCACAAGCACAAACCTATCCAACTGTCACAGTGACACTAGCAAGTCAGGCTATGTCCGTTAGACATTGTGGTCCCCCTCTCTCCTTGCTACTAAGCTCTTATTAGCTCCTTCTTAAATCATTGTACCTGTCTTCAACCTTGTTTCTTGACCTCCAGTTTTGTCTCAAAGAGTCCTAGTGGTGAAAAAGGTTAAGCATTGGCCACTAACAGGAATATTGACAATTTGAAATTACCCCACAGCTTCACAGAAGTCAGACCTGGCAATTTGCTTCCATAAATACTTAAACCCCCAAAACACTGTGGGAGCAAGAATACCCTGAACACATAGGGTTGCTCTGAGTTGGAAATTACTTGACAGCACCTAGCAATAATAGCTATCTGTCTAATTCCATTCTTCTAAAATGAAATACAGAGAGTGTCGGAGAAGGCAGGTCAGGATCTGGAGGAGGATGTGAAATGTGTGCCTAATTGCTTCCATCAACACCTGTCATGTTTACTAGGAGACCAGGAAACTTGATGGTGCCTGGCTACCATTACTGGACATTTTTACCAGAGACTATAGAGAAAATATAGAAAATGCAGAAAACAAACTCTCATAGATTGCAAATTTCCTAGAGCTACTGAGGCTGAACAAACACCTGAAACTACTATCCTGAGATAATATTTAAACTTCAATTTAAAAAAGTCCCTGGACGTCTTCTCAAAACCAAACAACACTTTAGCTTCATTGTTATTGTTGTTGTTGATTGTCATCGAGTCGAGCATGACTCATTGCAACCCTATGAACAAAAGGCCTGAAGCCTTTCTGTGACTATCCTTGTTTCTCATAGTTCATAGAGTTTCCAGCGGCATATTGTTTAGGAAGTGGATGCCACTTCTGCTTAGTAAAAAAAATACTTGCCTTGAGCATTATGCTCTTTTAAAAATCATCTATGTGGGATCAGCTTGAAAATGACAACTTGAAAGTGTAGATAAGAAACTTAGATAAGAGTTAGACTGAGTTCATGAAGGAGGAATAACTCAGGTGGGGAGCTTGAGAACAGCTGCACAACCAGAAGGATGTAGTCAGTGTTACTCACTATAGTGCTAACTATAGAATTGTTGTATGTTGGCTTGGGGTATGCTTTACCGGGTGCATTCTCACTAATAACATTTTATATGCACACTCGCACACACACATTTTCAGGCAATGTCAATCCACTTTTAAAAGTTGTATAATGGCAGCTTGTTGCTGGACCAGATCCCATAAAGTGTAAGACAGAGTGCATCATTTCTGAAAAGTAGGGATAAAACCAACACAACAAAACCAACCCAAACCTTTGCTGGTTGAATTGTTGCTGAATCAAAATAACCCCATGTAATTTACAATATAACTTCCCCACAGGATTTTATTGTGTGTGTTCCTTACAGACCACAGTACCAGGACCTTATTCTAAGTTTGATAGATGGGTTCATACAGTAAATCATTAGGTTAACAGTCAGGCACATACTGCTCTAAAAGAGGTCACCAAACCCACTGCTGTCAAGTTAATTCCAACTCAGTGTCTCTTGATTGAGTTTTCCAGGCAGTATTTCTTTAAGAAAAGAACTAGCCATCTCTCTCCCATAGAGCAGCTGGTGGATTTGAATAGTTGACCTTTTGGGTACCAGTACAACATGCAACAAGCTATGCTACCTGTGTTCCTTAAAAGAGGGTACAGGTCCATAATAGTCTATGTGTTTCCTACTGCCAAAGGGGCCCTTTAGAGTAGTGAGAGAAGATCTTCACCCTGAAACCCACAGTATCCCTTTTCAGCAGGAAGTAGCTAAGAGAATACGCCATCCCCGTTTCCTTATGAATCAGGGTGAAGTCTCTCTCAGGGAGGAGTGATAGGGAATGGCAAAGGACACACTTACAAAGGAGATTAATCAGAACTGGCTTTGACAAGCACTGTGGCAATTGGACAATTAAAACAGACATTCGGGGGGGGGAAGAAGAATGAACTGGGGAGGAGGGTACAGAAAACAGTGCAACAATGAAGGAATGAAAACCGAAAGTCCCTGTAAATGTTCATTAAAACTAGTAAAATTTAATAATAATAAAAAAAATTTAAAAAGAGGGTACAGGAAGGTAGAAGGTAAAGGGACACTACAGAGGCCAGCTGGAGCCTTGCTATATACACATGCACAAAGGAAAGTGCCACAGAAAGTCCAAGCACAAAAGAAAGTCCAAAACAACAACTAGAAAAACCAATTCATGTAGCTTTAAGCCTTTATTTCCCAAACTTGTTTGATAGCACTAACTTTCATGGGTGATACTTATTGAAGTACTTTTTTATAGTTTTTGTGTAGAGTAAGAACCAACACATTGCTGACTCTCCAGTGGGTTTTCAGAGGCAGTATATTGCATAGGAAGACATTGGTCATCCTTTTCCCATAGAGAAGCTGGTGGATTTGAATCACGTGCCTTGGGGATTGCAGCACAGCTTCTTACCACTAGGCCACAAGAGATTTAGATCTGTTATTTTGGATAACACACTGTGGGAACTGCAGAATTGCAGCATAAAGCCCACACTTCTTACATACACTCTTGTACTGACATGCGAGATCATTTAGTATTGATAAAATCTGTCTCCCAATCTATTCTGTCTATGGTGTGCAGTATAACAGGCGTTGAGTACACAATACTGATCAAGATAGGCTTTCTTCCTTCAAGGAACTCAATGTTTATTCTTCCAACATGGAGTCATGCTTCCGATTTTTTTGCAGTTTTGTGGCTCCCATTGCATGGAATCCCCTCTTTAATTTTTAGTAAGTAAGAGGCTCAATGTCAAGAAGACAAAGATTCTCACCACTGGACCAATCTGCAGCATCAGGATGGATGGTGAAGAGATTGAGATTGTACACAGCTTTA
>NW_006399953.1:1725806-1726916 GCF_000299155.1 Elephantulus edwardii
GACGGCACATAACAACAACAACACAACAAGACAAACAAAACAACTCATTATCTCCGGCCTATTTTGACTCACAATGACCCTATGTAGGATAGAGTAGGATCAGCTCCTATCTAGGATTTCCAAAGCTGTAACTTTTACGGAAGTTCTGTGGAATGGTTGGTGGGTTCGCACTATCAACCTTCTGGCTAGCACCTGAGTGTTTAGTTGCTGTGCCACCACAGCATCTACTTATTTCAATAAACTGTCAAAACTCACAGTCAATTTAGACTAATAGTAGTCCTCTCCTGAGTTGCCAAATCTGTAAACCACAATGGGATGAGACTGTTGGTGGGTTTGAACCAAGAACATATGTGTGGCCCTCTGGTTACAACAGCACATGACCTATGTTTCCAGAGCTCTTACAAAATCTTTCGAGGTCGAATGCACAAGGGTGGTTGTGATACCTTCTCAGAGACTACATTCAGAAAGAATAACTATTTTATGCTTCATCTGACTTTCATCATACATTAACATGCCTCTATTTGCATATCTAATTGCTATATATGTGTCATCTTTAACCTCCTGCATTCAACTTGAGGGCAGAAACAGCAAGGTATCAATCATCATGGGTTTTTTTTATTTTCATAAAAGGTGTCAAGAACAAGGTCCTATATTGAAGAAGAAATTAATTCTCCTGCTTTGTTTTCCTATTTGGCATTGCATTTTTATTTTTGAGTCATAATAAGAATGTGGGATTGCTAATAAATTAGGATAAATTAGGTAGATATCCTGTTGACTAAAACCAAACATTATTCATTATCCCATTAACAGAGCTATAAAAAAAGCCCTTGTGTTCTTCTATATTCATCACACAACTGGTAATGTTTGTTCTTTACACGTGATAAAGTTAAAATCCCTGGGGACATATGTCCTGGCCTACAGCTACTAAAAAAGAGAGATGGTTTATCATCCTTAGATATTTAAAGCATTTTAATTACTTTCCCAAAGCAAAAGAAGTAGAGGTAAGTTTTAAGTAAAGATCAACTCAGTGTTGTTGTTGTTGTTGTTATGTGCCGTCGAGTCGCCTGCGACTCATAGCGACCCTATGTACAACAGCCCTAAACTCCGCTC
>NW_006399953.1:1727521-1739613 GCF_000299155.1 Elephantulus edwardii
TTGAGCCTCAATCCATATTGTAGGCTGCAGTCCTTGACACTCTGTAGCAGGCGCTTCAGGTCCTCCTCAGTTTCAGCAAGCAGGGTTGTGCCATCCGCATAACGCAGATTGTTGATAAATCGTCCACCAATCCTGACCCCACATTTCTCCTCAACTTGGTAGACTTAAATAACTTAGAGAAATTGAAGGGTGAACATTACTATATTTGGTATATATTATTATATTTAATATTTGTCATTTTCCTGTGCTAAGCAAGTGCATTACTTGTATATTTATATTCATCAAGTCTTACCTTCCAGAAGATTGTAGGACAACATTGCCTTGTGGTTCCCTTCACAATGAATGTTCATTCCTTTAAGCTAAAACATAAATCTGTATTGAGACGGTCTTTGTGGGAGAAAGATGTCACAATGTACTTCTGTAAATATTGCAGACTAGGAAACCCTATGGGACAGTCAGGTAAAAGATGAAGGTCTGACCCAAGCTATGGCATTCTCAGTACGAAAGTTGGGCCATGAATAAGGAAGACTGAAGAAGAACTGATGCTTTTTAATGGTGGTGTTTGTGAAGAGTGCCAAGTATATGACGGACTGCGAAAAGATCATACCTGTCTTGGGAGAAGTGAACCAAAGTGATCCTTAGAGATACACTTTGGGCTGGTTGTCAGGAGGGTCTAGCTTTTGGAAAATTACAACACACTGGGGAAAAAAGAGAGTCCGCAAAAGAGCGGAAGATCATCCATGAGAGGATGACATGATGTCTGCAACATTCGAGTTAAAGAGGGCAGAAATTGTAAGGATGGTGCAGGAAGAGGGCAAGGTTTTTATCTACTGTTAATAGAATTGCTATGAGTTCTAGCCAATTCAATGGCATCTAACAACAACAACAACAACATGGGGCTGCTGTGACTTGGAATTTGGCTCAATGGCTATAAGCTTGTCTTTTTCCCAAGTGTGTGAGCTCTTTGGGGGTAGAGATTGTATCTTTCCTGGCGTCTAAAACAGGATGGATGAAGAAAATTCATGGAATAAATCTACCAAAGATATGAAAATTTAGACATGAATATGCTAGCAAAGTGACTTCATGCATACAGAAAAGGAAACCAGTCACACATATATGACTGATGAAGCTGGAGTGGCATCCACTTCCTAAACAACATGTCTCTGGAAACTCTATGAATTTTGATAAATGGCAACAGTTACTGAAATGCTTAAGGCCTTTTGCTCATAGGGTCATTATGAGTCATGCTCGACTCGACGACAATCATCATCATCAACAACAACAACAACAACAACAATCAGATGATAAACCTGGCAATATTAATGCAGTAAGAAATTTAAAACCATAAAATCACATGGGTGCTCTGGTATTTGTTTAAGTTCTTGAAAACTCAAACTATTGAAAACTTGATAGTTTTTAAAACTACTTTTTCCGTGACATAAGGGGCGAGGGAAGCAAAGTCACTTTGCACCTCTGAAGTTACAGAAATTCAGAGATAAAAAAAAAATTAAGCTTTTCAAAAGGGCTAAAATTGCAACTAGGATCAGATGATATCTCATTGTTTTGATTTGCCTCTCTCTTATTGCCAGTGATTTTGAGCATTTCTTCATGTGTCTGTGGGCCATCCAAATATCTTTGTGCAAAGTCTTTCCATGTCCTTTGCCCATTTTGTAATTGAGTTATCAGTTTTCTCCTGGTGGAGGCTCAGGAGTATTCTGTAAACTTTTGTTATGAGACCCTCATCTGAGATGGCATTGCCAAATATTTGCTCCCATTCAGCTGGTTTCCTTTTCCTGTCAGCTGGTTTTCACTACTGGAAAAAGTTTTTGATGTACTCAAGGACTTAAATCTTTAGGCTGTCCCAGTAAGTGATATTACTCTCTCTTGGTTGTGCATTTCTGACTGTATTTTGCCACTGTATTTATACTGTAGGCTAGGTCTTCTAAGGTTGGTCCTATTTTGTCTTTTATGATCTTTATGGCTTTGAGCTTTAACCTTAGGTCCTTGTTTTTTGTTTTTGTTTTTTTTTAAATTGAGATTTTTAATGAAAGTTTATAGAGAACTTGCATTTCCATTCATTCATTGTTGGACATTTTCCTCCCTACCCTTCCACCCCCAGTTTGCTTTACCCCTAGGTCTCTGAACCACCTTAAGTTGATTATTGTGTATGGTGAGTTGTGTGGATCTTGCTTCAGCCTTTTGTAGGTAGAAGTCCAGTTTTGCTAGCACCATTTGTTGAAGAGGTTATAGTTTATCCATTTGGTAAGTTTTGTATCCTTGTCAAAAATCAGTTGACTGCAGGTAGATGAGTTAATTTCTGGGTTCTCAATTCTGTTCTATTGCTCTACATGTCTCTCATTGGACCAGTACCAAGTTGTTTAGATTATGACAGCTGTATAAGGTTTTGAGATTTGGGAGTGCTATATCTCCCACTTGATTCTTGTTTTTCAGAAGCGCTTTTCTTTTTAGAAATCTTTTTCCTTTCCAAAGAAACTTGCCAATTACCGTTTCTGTCTCTTTGAAAAATGAATTTGGTACCTGCATTGGGATGGTACTATATAGATTGCTTTTGGTAGGATTGACATTGTCATGATATTGAGCATTCCCACCCAGGGACTGAGAATATTCCATTTATTTAGGTCTCTTATAGTTTCTCTTAGTATTTTGTAGTTTACTTTATAAAGGTCTTTTGTGTCTCTAGTTAGATTTATCCCAAATACCTCAATTTGAGGTTGGCTATTTGGTATTGTTTTCTTAGTTTCTTTTTCTTGTTTTCTTTGTTATTGTAGAGAAATTCCACTGATTTTCATATATTGATCTTATATCCTGACACTCTACTAAACTGATCTACTAGATCTAACAGTTTTTATTGAATCTTTGTAAAGCTTAACAGGATACCAAGCTATAAGTGTTGGAGAGGGTGTGGAGAAATTGGAACTCTTATCCACTGTGGTTGGAATTGTAAAATGGTAGGCAGGTGGACATTTCCTCAAAATACTGAAGATAGAAATTCCATATGACTCAGCTATGCCACTGTTAGAAATATACCTCAAGCAAAACAGAACTGAGACACAATGAAGATTTGTACACTGATGTTCATAGGGACATTATTCAGAGTTTTTTTTAAAAAAACCCACAAAAAAAAAGAACCAGAAAAGAAAAAGAAAACAGCCCAAATATCCAGCAACAAACAAATGGATTCAGAAGTTAAGGTACATTCACATGATGGAATACTATGCAGTACTCAGGAGCAACAATTAAAAAATAAAATACTACATAACATGAGAGAGGCTGGAGAGCATTATGCGGGGTGAACTAACTCAGTCTCTTAAGGACAAATACTGTATAAGACCATCACTGTAACAACAGAAGGAAAACTAGCAAGAGGTGTACAAGTTCAAAGGGGAAATGGGAGTGGGCAGGAAACTGCAGGTGGGGAGGCAGGAAATCACAGGGTCATAGAGTTTGATGAGTGAAGGAAGGAGCAAAGGAATTAGGAAGGTTCCACTGGGGACCTGGAAAGATGAGATAATAGTGAGTATATTTTAAAGGTGATTAATTTCATAAACTATGTGGTGTGGGAACAATCATATGACACACTATGTGAATGAAGGAAGGTGTGAACCACAATGTATGAACAAAGCACAACGTATATGAACTTAGTATACATATCAGTATATAATAAAAAGAAACTTTTAAAAACACAAAAATAAACAAAAAGTCTAAAACTTCTGTTCCCTGTCAATGCCCATTTATTTAAATTCTACTGAAGGTTTCATGATTTCTTCACTTATTCTTCTTCTTTGACTCTGGCAGCAGATGGCTACGTTAAAGTGTCCTTATCATTATACCCTGGGTCACCTCTGTCACCAGGCTTGAGTAATATAAAATCTGTGGCTGTGAACCTTCCGCCCATGTCAAAGGCAAAATAAATCAAAAAGTGTTAAATCATGAAAGATATATCAGAGTCACACTGCCCCTTGAGTCACTTAAAAATGTATAACTCATTTGTGCATCTGTAAACTCTAAAACTAGACCCCTTGCCTAGTCAAATATGTCAAAAATGGCATTTGACACAGAAAAGTATGAATAATGAATTGTGGTTTCTCTATTGGGTAAGAACACAACCATTTTCCTAGATGTTGGTTTATAGTTTTAAACATTTTTCTTTGAGTATTATGCTGATGAAGAGTGTCACCCACGAAGATTTGGCATCCTCTGTCATCTGCTGTACTCACTGAGATATCAGTTATGTGCACTCAAAAGTTACACCCTCACCACCCACCCATTCCATGAACCAAGACAATGACATTGGCCAGGACGACCAGTCGCCCTTTCCCCATTTTGTCTCAAAACTTTTTTTTCTCAGAAGATCAGATCCACAAGTACTTATATGTGAAAGTCTCTAAGCTCCCTGGTGGGCAGCTAGAGAAGTGTGAGTGATAAATAATGAATGCCTCTTTGTAAGAACTCTACTTAGTGGGCAGCCAAAGTTATTTTTACTTTATGGCAAAAGCACTTTGAGAGAAACAGTCCCAAACCACGCTTCAGAACGTGTGAGGAGCAGCGGGGACTGCCAAGCATTTGGCCAGATTTCACACCACAGCGCACACTCACGGAAGATTGAGCTGTTTTATTTGCTCCAATCATCCTGAAAAATCTCACTCCAGACTTAAACACACTACTTTGTAAATGAGCATTTTTCTTTGTTGCTTTGCCTTGTCAAAGAGGATGATAAGGAATCCATATACGACCAAAGCCAGGAAAAAAACCACCTCTCCAAAATGTACAGGAAATGCCCCTGGAACCCTGCAGCCTGCCAGAGAGCAGAACCAGCTAATTAAGTTCCCAAATGGATTATAATTTTACTATTTTTTTTTTTAAAAGCCAATATGACAAGCCCCAATAACAATAGTTACCTCATGATAAAGATGATCCTTGAATAAACTTAGTGCAGATGGAGATCATATCCATCAGAAGAAGTTTCCATTTCCAATGCTCTAAGAAATAAGATCATGAAGCAATCTGGGGGCCCACAGGTTTCATGGAAAAGTCCAGAAATCATATAAACAAAATTACTATATGAAGAATGCTGGCAGCAGCTGACGTCTATAGTAATGATGTTGCTAGAGTTATGGTGCTGACTTTCAATGTGGCAACTCCATGTGACAGTAGAACTGCTCCACGGGTTTTCCTAGGCCATAATTTTACGGAAGCAGATGGCCTGATATTTTTCCCACAGAGCTGTTGAGTGGGTTTGAACTGCCAAACTCTTGGTTTCTAAATCTAACACTCAGACGTCTAGGATGCACTACTGCTGTCTAGGACAGGCTGAATGCGAAGCCCTTCTGTCCTCTCCTACAGTGTCTCCCTGCATAAAGACTTAGGCTTCTCAAGGCAGATCAAGTCTCAGTGATCTTTTCAGGTGTTTATGAGTTTGGTGGGTCTAATGTTAGGGTAATTTTTATTGGGTCGCAAAAGTCCTCTATCACTTCAGTTTGGGCAACAATGATAATGGTGAGGTCACCTCAGGGAAACCATTCCTTCAAAGCACTCTCATACTTGTGATTTTATTTGACCTTTTCAGTAACTTGGCTATGAAAAGTGGGCAGGTAATAAGAATCCCAGTTGATAGCAGATGAGTATTTCTGTCAGTCAAAGCTTTGTTAACATCTCTCAGCTTGTTTGTGACAGCATGGGTTTGTAAGAGCTGACACGGGTGAAATGCAGGCTGGTGTTATATCACCCTGGCAGCTTCTTGGTCACATTCACAGACTCCTGGGCGGAAAAAATCAACTGACCATAATTCTTGTACAGATTCAGAAGTAGCAGACCTTCACGCATGACAGTATGGTCTTGTATGTATCAAAACATTTCCAATTCTCGATTCTTGACCTTTAGGTGTGTATGTGGTATGTATTCAATGACATGATGTGGGTGACCAAGAAAGATGAAGAGAAAATGAAACATACGTTCTAATAAACTTACCATCTAAAGGAGAGAACAGTCAAGCTCACCAGTATGGGAGCCAAGGAGGAAGTGAGTGTGAACAATTCCCACTGAGGTCATCAATGTGGTGCTGCCTTTTTAAGATGCCACCTGCTCCAGTGCTCTCTGTAACCTGGTGTTTAACAGACTGCCCTTTACCTTTGGGAGATCAAATGTCCTCCATAAAGAAATTAGCATTATTGATTTCTCTTTTCATTAGGTGACTATGGAATTCGTTCCCATAAATTGAGATGCTTGTACATCTGGCTGGCCTGATTTATTTGTCTTGTTCTTGAGGGCAGCCAGTGACTTCTCACTGTCTTTCGTAGGTTGTGCACATTTTTTTTTAAAATTTTAGAATTATGGCACCGTTGTAGGCTCTGATTCTCTTTGTTCCTTTGTTCAAATTGCAAACAAGTAAATAAATCGCTCTTTTGTTTGGGGTAATCTTCTGAGGACCAAGAGGAAATCCAGCTTCTACATGATTCAACAGTAAGGAAAGAACAGAGAAATAAGGTTTCTTAATAGCGTTGTTATGCTGCTGAGCAACTTGAGAGTCTGCAGGGCTCCTTAACTTACTTTTTTGTGTAATATCTGAGTAATACATTTTCTAATTAAAACAAAGCTGATTCTCAAATTCCTGTAGCTAATTCATCATTGAATTCAGACGAGATAACAGGTAGAGTGAGAACTCTGACACCTGATTTTTAGCCATTGTAAGTATGTGTTGGAGAAAAAGGCAGCCAAGGTGAAGATGGCAAAGCTCCATCTCACATATTGTGGATGGACTGTTAGGAGGGCCAGTCCTTGGATAAGGACATCATGCTTGGAAAGGTCAATGAACCAGAGGAAGATCCTCAGGGAGGTGAATTTACACAGTGTCTGTAAAAATGGACTCAAATATATCAGCGGTGATGAGGATGGCACAGAATAGGGCAGGGTTCAAGTTCATTGTTCTTAGAGTTGCTATGAGTCATACTCAATTGCACCTAACAGCAACAATGTAAACATTAACAAAATAAATTCTTAGCTAATGGCCGGGTTATTGAGTTTTGTTATTCATATGATCTTCGCATGTGCTCCTTTGTGAATAAATATTCAAACACACACACATGCAGTTACATGTCCATGCACACACACCCTGTAACTGGTTTAGAAGGTGCTCTGGGTGAGGTGCTGCATATGGAGTGCTGTCGGTAGGGATTAAAATCAAATTACTTGGCTCTGACCCCATCACATTATAATGAACAAAATACTCTCTGCTATTTCTTAGACCATAAGTAAGTGGCTCAGAGAAAAGTCCTGCTCATAATGAAAAGACTTCATATGAATGAAAATCAGAGACTAAAATCAAGGGCTGGGATATCATCTTTGTTACAGAATGTAATCAGCAGACTAGGCAGATCACTGTGAATTCCAATTCCTTCCCCTTCAACTGACAGTACACTTCATCTTCTGCTTTTCCAAACATTTTGAATCATGACGGAGGATTCTGTGAGGCATTACTGTCTCAGTCTTCTGAAAGTTGCAATTAAATGTACTCTAAAGAGATGTCACCTTGCCACCTTTGCGGAAAGGTGTAAGAGAAAGAAAAATTGAGCCCGAACAGGAAAAGAATTCGTAGTTAAGGCTCTTTCTTCTTCCTCAACCACATTCTGTTGTCTCTTTATGGTAACAAAGGTCTGTAATCAGCTTTTTAAAGACATCAGTGGGAAGGGAAGGGGTGGGAGAGTGGGAGGGCTGTGTCTCCTTTTCACACATATGAAAGGAAGAAGAAATAAAAGACCACCCTAGAAGTGACAGAAATTGCATCTGAGTGACAGATCTTTTGAATGAGTGGATCAAATACCGGTTTTATAGCAGAGGCACTAGAAGTCTTTCATTTTCAAAAGGGTATAGATATTGCTATACATAACTTCCTTAATAAAGATGGAATCTCTATAATATCATTAGCTAAATGAGGTTTCAGAGTTCTGGTGGCATAGCCTCTAGGGAACTAGCTACACTATAAACTCAAAAGGGCTTCTCTGCTGGTTCGAATCCACCAGTGGTTCTATGAGAGAGAGATGGGCCATCTACTTCCATTTGAAAAAATCCCCAGGAAGGTCAGCTAAGAGTCAGCAGTGGGTTTAAATGAGGCCGGGAACTTTCTGAAGAACTTAGTGGGACCATGCTAGTAGCTCCTGAATTTCTGAGGCAGAAATTCAGAGAAAAGATGCAGATCCCTTAAAACTAATTTTGTCTCCAGCCCATCTTATATGGGTCTGAGCAAACACCTTAAGGGTCAATTGATATGATTTATTTTCTATTACTTAACAGACTGCTTCTCAGTGCCATTTGTCTACTCCATTTCACCCTTTGCAGGGTAATTGGGCCTGAATGAATCAGGAGGAATCATTTTCATGGTTATCTGAACTCGGTCTTGTGGTCTGTAGGTGAGGAATTACAAAGACGGCTCTGTGAAGGATGCACAGTGAGTTTGGTGAGCAATGTTCAAGGCTGTGGCCATAAAGTCACCTTGACCATTTCATGGTACTGTTGAGTGAGGCTCACCTTAGCTAAGACTCTGCCAGTGTTTCTCATACAGCGGCTCCAGGGCCTGGCCTTTTCATCACTTTCACCTTGCACAGACTAGGGCATGTTCTTTAAGGCAAGCCCTCCGTGCCCACAGCTGTTACACCAGAATCAAAATACCTCCCTCACAGAAATTCTACTGGAATGAAGTGGAAACACATGATAATTTTAACATGTATCACTGTCATCAACTTGATTCAGAGTCTTGGTGATGCTTTATTGGGTTTCTGAGACTGTAAATCTTAACGAGAGTGGGGAATAGCCCACCTTTCCCGCCTGGAGCCCCTGACAGATTTGAACTGCCAGAAGCTTGAAGCCTTTGGGCGAGCAGCGCAACGTGGTACTGACCATTCTTCCTTATGTACTATGCTGTTGTTGTTACGTATCATTGAGCCAGAACTGACTCATAATTGACTCTCCAGTGAGTTTTCAGAAGCAGTTAATCAATCACATGGGAAGAGATCACCCATTTTTCTCCTGTGGAGAAGCTGATGAATTTGAACTGTGGGTCTTTGAGTTGGCAACACAACTTCTTACCACTAAGCCACCAGAGCTTATGGTGCAGGCCCTTAGGAATTGAAGGGGAAGGAACTGGCATCTATGCCTTCCAAGAATTTTGAGTCTAGTGATTGTATGCAAGGATCCAGCATGGAGTCTGACACGTGGTGTTATTTATAAGTGCCTTCATGTTGACTTTGATTCATATAAACCCTATGAACAACATGTGTAAACCTTGCCCTATCTTGCAATATCTGTCACGTGAAAGCCCATTGTGCCTGTCTCCATGACAATGTGTCTTGATAAGGGTCTTCCTCTCTTTCCCTGACTCTTTCCCTTTCCCAGTGTGTTGTCTCTACTCAAGGACTGGTTCGTCTGAAAATAGGCCCAACACACGTGAGATGATGTTTTACCATCCTTGCCCCGATGGAGCTCTCTGGCTGCATATCCTTTAAAGCCCATTTGTTTATTCTTTCAGCAATCCATGTATATTCAATACTCTTCACCAATATCACAATTACAAACATTTGAAAAAAATTAAAAATGTGTCATAAAGCTGATATCTAATAAATATATGTTCTCCCTTTTACTAACCTTTATAGACTAATTTTCCTTTCAAATTGTCACTATGCTCACATAAGGAGCACACTGACCACCTGCTTGAATTAATTTCTGTTTGTCTATCTTTCTGTCTCCCCACTCTTCCATCCTTCCAATCATTCATTTGAGCACCTTCTCTGTCCATCAACTTAATACACATGAATCTATCTAGAATGAACAATGGGTTTATTATTCAGCAGGCCTGTGGGAACTTGAGAGCAAAAACTATATGAATAATGATTTTCATGACACTGGCCCCGCAGAATGATCTTAATGCAAATGACTTTGTCCTAAGACAGTAAAATCCTCTTCTAGGAAGGAGCCCTGTGTGAACTGCCAGGATGATTTGCTCAGAACTGCAATTCACTTTTACAATCATGAAAATGGCTATGATTAGCCCCCTAGTGACCTGAAAGTGTTAATGCTACTTCCCAAACTGTCAGACAAACAATCAAGGAGAAGGGATTGGTGCCAGAAAAATCAGGCTCATCATTCAGTTCAGGACGAGCCAGACGCGCCTGCTCTAAGTAGAAATGACCACTAGGAGCCCCGCTGGGAGACCCTTATATAACAGTCTAAAGCTCTCGCCTGTTTATTCACACTTTTGATAACTCACCAAGGTCTGTTAATGCTATCACCTAACTATATCCACAACCTATCTCCTGTGGTCCATTTCCCTGCCTTACTTAGTTCACTCCTCATTTTCTCTTACTTAGAAAAGGGAAAGAGGATCCTAACACATGTTCTTATCGTGTCTTGCTCTATCTGCAATTCATGCTCCCCAATAAGCCAGAACACTATGCCTACTACATTGAAAACACCCACAAAACTTAACCATTTGTATCAGAGAACTGTGTTCTGTAAGGAGCAAATCATACTGCTGTGCATGTGTCTCCCACCCTACCCACTGGCATTTGTAATTTTCACTATCCACCATGCCCTTAATGCATTTCCCTCCTTCTCCAGTTTGGCTTGGCTCCCTCTGGCTTACTCATGATTCTGCTTCTTCTAGCATTTTCACTTTGTCCGCATTTTTCCTTTGTCTTAGTATTGCTGTTGTTATATGCCATCAAGTCAGAACCAATGCACAGCTGACCCATCAGCACATTTTCAAGGGCCATAAACTGCATGAGAGGAGACTACCCATCTCTTTCCCCCATAGCAGTTGATGGACTCTAATCACCTGCCTTGGCTTTCATAACACAACTCCTTATTCACATATTTAATTAAGCTTTATTACTAGAAGCTGAAGTATAGTATGTTCAGCTGTTTCGTATATAAGTGAGAGTTGGACAGTGTGTAAAAAGGACCAGCGAAGAACTGATGCCCTTAAATTGTGGTGTTGATGAAGAGTACTGAATGGACTGCCAAAAAACCAAACAAATCTGTCTAGAGAAAGGGCAATCAAGGTATCAACCTCCTTAGAGGTAAGGGTGATGAAATTTCATCTCGCATGTTTGGGGCATGGTATCAGGAAGTCAGTCCTTGAAAGGAGATGTCATGCTGGGAAATTCGAGGGTCAGCAAAAGAGAGGAAGGCTGTTAACTACAGGGATCAGTGTGGTGATGGGACCATGTGATTGAGCATACAGAGATTATAGGGTGGCACAGGACAGGACAAGATTCAGACATGTTGGTCATAGGGATGCTAAGCGCAATAGTCAACTCAATGGCACCTTTCAGTCTACTTTTCAATGGTTTCATTTCTTTGTTCTTTGTAAGAGCTACATTCCTCAAGAGAGTGTTCATTATTTCTAAAATCCTCCTCATCTGTATCTGTTTTCTAATGTTGTTATTGTTGTTGTTTTGTTAGGTGCTGTTCAGTCAAGTACTACTCATAGCAACCCCGTGAACAAAAGATCTGAACCCTGCTCTATCCTGTGCCATCCTCACACTTCCCGACACAAAAGAGCCCATTGCAGTAGTCACTGTGTCAATCCACCTGGTCGAGGGTCTTTCTCTTCTTCGCTGACCTTCCACCCAGTATCACGTCCCTCTCCAGGGAATAGCCCTTTCTAGCAACATGCTCTTAGTATGTGGGGTAAAGCCTCATCATCCTTGTCTCCAAAGAGCACTCCGGTTGCACTCTCTCCAAGATACATTTGTTAGTTCTTTTGACTGTCCAGAGGTTGTTTAGTACTCTTCTCCAATACCACAGATGAAAGGCATCAATTATTTTTCTGTCATCCTAATTCGCTGGCCAGTTCTCAGATGTGGAGCAAGTGATCGGAAAGACCATGGTCTGAATCAGATGCACCTTAGTCCTCAAACTGATGTCATTACTCCTCAATAATTTGGTTGTTGTTGTTGTTGTTATGTGCCGTCGAGTCGTTTGTGACTCATAGCGACCCTATGCACAACAGCCCTAAACCCTGCTCTATCCTGCACCAACCGCACCGCCTCTGACACACCCATCCCGATTACCCCAGTCAC
>NW_006399953.1:1742522-1766381 GCF_000299155.1 Elephantulus edwardii
GTTCTGATTTCCTGACTGCTGGTTCCAAGGGTGTTAATTGTGGATCCAAGTAAGGTGATGTTGTTAGCAGTTTCAATCTCTTCTCCTTCCATTATGATGTTGCTTATTGATCCAGTAGTAAGAATCTTGGTTTTACTGACATTGAAATGTAATCCATACTAAGGCTGCATTCCTTGATCTTCTGCAATAAGTGCTTCAAGTCATCCTCATATTCAGCGAGCAAGGATGTGTCATCTGCATAACATAGGTTTTTGATGAGTCTCCTTCTGATCCTGATGCCACATTCCTCTTTATAGAGTCCAGCTTCTCAAATAATTTGCTTAGCATACAGATTAAATAGTTACAGAAAGAGAATAGAACCCTCAGACACTCCTTTCTTACTTTGAAACCATGCAGTTTCCCCCTGCTCTGTTCGCACAACAGCCTCTTGGTCCAGGTCTAGGTTTCTAATGAGCACAATTAAGGGCTCTGGGATTCCCATTCTTCTCAATGTCAGCCACAACTTGTTATGATCCACACACTCAAATGCTTTTGCAAAGTCAATAAAAAAAATTAGACATTCTTCTGGTATTCTTTCCTTTCAACTAGGATCCATCTGACATCAGCAATGATATCCCTGGTGCTAGGACCTCTTCTATATCCTGCCTGATGGCAGTTCCCTATCTATGTACTGTTCAAGCCGTTTTTAAGTGAACTTCAGCAATATTTTGTTTGTATATGTTCTTATCAAAGGTTGTATTTGATCTTTTGCAACAAGTGCTTCAAGTCCTCCTCACTTTCCGCAAGCAAGGGTGTATCATCTGCACAATGCTGGCTATTTCCCTCTGATCCTGATGCTGCATTTCTCTTCATAGATTCCACCTTCTCAAATAATCTGCACCCAGTGGGACCTGAATAGAAGATTTCAAAGGGCTGCTTGAGAAGACAAGGAAAAATATTATAATGAAATGTGAAAGGAGCTGGAGTCAGAAAATCAAAAGAGCCAAATACGCTTAGCATTTTTTAAGCTGAAAGAACTAAAGAATAAATTCAAGCCGTAAGATGAAATGTTTAAGGATGCTATGGGCAGAATATTGAATGATTCAAGAAGCATTAAAAGCAGATGGAAAGAGTATTGTACCCAAAAGAATTGGTTGACACAGAAAAATTTCAAGAAACAACATATAAGCAAGAGGCAATGGTGATGAAGAAGGAAGTGCAGGTTGCTCTGAAAGACTTAGCAAAAAAATAAAGCCCCAGGAATTGATGGAATACTAATTAATGTATTTCAGCAAAAAAATGCTGTCCTGCATGTGGTCACCAAGTTGTTCCAATAAATCTGGAGAACAACTACTTGGCCAACTGAGTGGAAGAGACCCTTATTTATTCCCATTCCAAAAAAAGGTGACCTGATAAGGTGTGAAAATTATCGAACATTATTACTAATATCACACACTAGCAAAACCCTGCTGAAGATTATTCAGAAAAGACTTGAACAGTACATTGACAGAGAACTACCAGAAATATAGGCTGGGTTTAGAAGAGGTTGTGTCACTAGGGACATTATTGCCAATTTCAGATGGATCTAGGCAGAAAGCAGAGAGTACCAGAAGAATGACTGTGTTTTATTGACTATGCAAAGGCATTTGACTGTGTCGATCACAATAAATTGTGGCTAATCTTGAGGAAAATGGAAATCTCAGGACACTTGATCATACTTATACGAAACCTATACTTTGACCAAGAAGGAGTCCTCAGAGCAGAGCAAGGAAACACTGCATGGTTCAAAATCAAGAGAGGAGTGTGTCAGGGATGCATTCTGTCCCCATATGTTTTCAATCTGTACGCAGAACAGATAATTCAGGAAGCAGGGCTCTATAAAAAGGAGTGTTGCATCAAGATTGGAGGAAGACTCATTAACAACCTGTGATATGCAGATGACACAACCTTGCTTGCTGAAACTGAATAAGACCTGAAGCACTTTCTGCAAGAGGTCAAGGACTATAGTCTTCAATATGGATTGAACTTCAACATCAAGAAGACAGACTCTCACCATTGGGCCAATTGGCAGCACCATATGAAATGGTCGGAATTAGTGAAACTGGCAGAGGACAGGGAAGGGTTCAGAGCTGCTGTATATAGGGTCGCTGTGGCACATAACAACAATAACATACTATGACAGGTTTGGAAGCAAGAGTGGCATCCACTTTTCAAATAATGTGACTCTGGAAACTCTATGAACTTTGAACATGTTGATAGTCATAGAGATGCTTCATGCCTTTTTTTCATAAGGTTGCTATGAGTCATGCTCAAATCAAAGACAATCAACAAGAACAATAACAACGGCAAGAAGTTGCACTGCCATGCCTAAAGCATGTGGTTTGAATCCATCAGTTGCTCTATGGGAGAATGATGCGCAATCTCCTCCTGTGTGATTAACTGTCTCTGAAAACCCACTGGAAGGTCAGCTATGGGCCATTTCTGACTCAACAGTACCCAACAACAACAACAACAGCAGACTGAATAGGTATGGAGAGAGACGACAACCGTGACACACTCCCTTCTTAATTTTAAACCATCTGGTGGCCTAGTGGCAATAAGTTGCTCTTCAATCTCGCCATGGGAGAAGGATGGGAAATCTTCTCACATGCAATTAACTGTCTCTGAAAACCAACCAGAGGGTCAGTTATGGGTTGGTTCCAACTGTATGGTACACAACAACAGTGTTCCCTTGTTCTGTTCATATACAGCCTACCAATCTAGGTACAGGTTTCACATGAGCACAGTAAAGTTAAGGAGGAGGGGTTGGGAGGAACATGATACAATTCATTGCTCAACATCTTGAAATGAGGTTTTTGTTCCTACTACTCCATTAAAAGAGTTCTTACTAATTTCACTAATGTCCTATGTAGCCAATGACAAAGGTCGAGTGTGTCTTTCTCAGGACTTGTTATTTATTCGCTTCTCATGCCAATAACCAGAACCCCTTGAAACCTTGTCTTCTCTGAGCCTCCAGAGCCCACTGCACTTGCTCATTTTCATTCCTGCTTTCACACTTTCTTCTTCATCAAGAGCCTTAACAAAATGTTGGACTGCCCAGGGCTTTTCTATTGTTAGCCTCTTATCTCATCTCTTGGCTTCCAAAACTACCCATCTGTTGATGACTTACAGCTTCACATTTGTGGCTCAACTTCTTTCCCGAGTTCCAATTCCCAGTGTAAAAGCCTTCAATGCCTTTCCATTACTCCAAGAGTAAAACCACATGTTAAAGGCCTTTCCTAGGATTATATACATTCTGCAGTACATAAAGGTGCTGAATCAAACATGACTTGAGGGGACCTAACAACAGCACAGGCCTCTACATAAGCTGCCTTTCTCCTCTAGTATCTCCCCAACTCTAGCACGTGCTTTCCTCCAATTACTGGCCCCAGCTCACACAATGCCCTCTTCCTTTGCAAACATAGCAAGTTCATTCCTATGTGGGACCTTAATGCTTAATGTAGCAAGTTGTACCCACTTCCCTCTCTTTATTTAGGTCTTAGCCATAACTTGAAGTTACTGTATTAGCTAAAGCTATGTAATTTTCTTAGTTTGTTTGTCGACATGCTTCTTATTAATCTTACTCCACTTAAACATCATCTGTATGAGGGTTGGCACTGTGAATGTTTCATACAGCTACACCTCCAGGCCTCAAACAGCAGCTGAGACTTAGGAGATGGTCAATATACAATAGGTACCTGGTAGCTTACTACTAATACCTTGTTTTTCTATTATAACAAGCATCACAATGCAGTTAAAGTTCAGTTCAAACACCATTACATCATGAATTTCCCTCTCATTCCCTGGACAGGTCAGTCACTGAACCTTTATCGCTTTCATATCCTTTATGAGATCCTTCTTTGAGCTCTTATCCATCATTGTTTCCTTGAGTTGTTCCCCAAAGAAGTTCCTGTTGGATCCTTTGCACCTAATTGAGAACATTCTACATTATTAGGCAGATATTTTCTAGCACAGACCAAAGTAACTAATTCATACAGGAAATACATCTTTCAAAAACTGACATAAAAAAGCATTTATTTAGTCATTCTATTTTTATGCTTCCAAATCTGTCCCCCAGCTTCAAATTCTTGAGCAAGCTTTCAGTGCACACAGCCAAGGTCCAAAAAGGAAGTCTCACCTTAGGGCTCCCTCTCACACAAGCCATCATTGTGCCAAACTCAACTCATCAGCTTGCCTCTCAAAGTACATGTGTCTATTTATTTCCCCAGGGACCGTGATATTCTCAATTATTTAAGTTTATAGTGTTGGAGATTCTTCTTTTACTGTTGAGTCTCTCTTCAAGAAACTACAACTCATCTTTTTATTTTGGTTTCTATTGTCACTTCTTTGAATTGATCCACCCAGCATGATAACAGTAAGCATAGACGGTATTCAAGCCTGAAGTCCTTTCTCCATGTACAGTCCTGTGTCTAAAGCACTGTACCACTGTAGAGATAAGAGATAATCAGGCCACCCAAGTTCCACACAATCTTGCTTCATTGTATTTATTAAAATTGGTTGCCTGCACTTTCAGAAATGAATGCTGGACTGGCATCTCCAGAAGTTCACATGAGTCTTCAGCCCAAGCTCTTCTAGAGCATGCTGTCGCTGGTGTGTATCATCATGTTAGAATAGACTCTGAGAGGTTAGAAACTCCAGGGAGTTTTCAGAGGCAGTAAACTGCAACGGAGTCAATTATTCATCTTTCTCCCATGTAGCTGCTGGTGAATTCAAACCACCAATCTTTGGGTCAGCGTCCCTGCCATTAAGCCACAAGCACAACTCCTTACCACTAAGCCACAAGACCTTCTAGAACGTGAAGTTATTCTAGTCATCTATTAAAGGATTACCAAGATAGGCAACCAGGAATCCACAGGATACCTACTGACCTGTTTCAATTAACAGATGCAGCCCTGGATTCGCTCACCAGTCAATGCTAGGAAATTTGGAGGACAGCTGTCAGTCCAATGGATTGGAAGAGATCTGTATTTGTTCCCATTCCCAAGAAAGGTGATCCAACAGAATGTGGAAGCTATAGAACAATATAAGTAACATGAAATGCAAGCAAAATACTGCTGAAGATCATTAAAAAACTGCTAGAACAGCACATAGTTAGGAAACTTCTAGAAGTTCAAGCAGGATTTAGAAGAGGCCATGGCACAAGGCATAACATTGCTGATGTCAGATGGATCCTGGCTGAAAGTAAAGAATACCAGAAGAACATCTACTTGTACTTTGTTGATGTTGAAAGGCATTTGACTGTGCGAACCAGAACAAGTCATGGCTAACATTGAGAACATTGTGACTCCTAGAGCACTTAATTGTACTTATGCAGAACAGAAGGCTGTTGTGTGAACAGAGCAAAGAAACACTGCATGGTTTAAAATTAAGAAAGGAGTGTGTAAGGATTGTATTGTCTCTTCATACCTACTCAATCTGTATGTTGAGAAAATTATTTGAGAAGCTGGATTTTATATAGAGAAATGTAGCATTAGCATCAGAGGGAGACTTATCAATAACCTGCGTTATGCAGATGACATACAACCTTGCTTGTTGAAAGTGAGGAGGACATAAAGAACTTGTTTCAGAAGATCAAGGAATGCACCCTTCAATATGAATTGCATCGCAATGTCAAGAAAACAAAGATTCTTATTACCAGACTGGTAGATGGAGAAAAGATTGAAACTGTCAACAATTTCATCTTGCTTGGAACCACAATTATCACCCTTGGTACTAGCAGTCAAGAAATCAGGGGACATATAGCACTGGGAAAGTCTGCAGTTAGGGACCTCTCCAAATCATGGAGGAGTAATGAAATCAGGACTAAAGTGTGTCTAATTCTAGCCATAGTCTTTCTGATCACTTGCTATGCATCTGAGAGCTGGACAATAAATGAGAGCTGGACAATGAAAAAGAATGACAAGAGAAATGATCTCTTTAATCTGTGGCATTAAAGAAGAGCACTGAACATCCCATGAACTGCCAAAATAAAAAACAAATATGTCCAGGACAGTGTGCGGCCAGAATGCTCTTTGGAGGCAAAGATGATGAGGCTTCAACTCACATACTTTGGGCATGTTGCTAGGAGGGGCTATTCTTTGGATAAGGAAATAATGCCTGGAAAGATCAGCGAAGGAGAGGAAGACCCTTGGCCAGGTGGACTGACTGGTAGCAATGGGCTCTGATGTGTCAGGAAGTGTGAGGATGGCACAGGCTAGGACAGGGCTCAGGTCTGTTGCTCATTTGGTGAATATGGGTCACACTCAACTCGAGAGCACCTAACAACAACAAAAACAACAACAAAGGTGGGCAACGAACTCCTGTTGCATTTACTGCCTATGAAAATCCACTGGAGGGTCAACTATGAGTGGATTCTGACTCAATCATACACAACAACAACATAACAACTACAAGAAGCACTCTACAGTTTTCAGTGGCTCCAGGTTATACCTAAATCCTCTGAGAAGATACACAATTACTGGAGGTAACGGGTTGTGTTCCTCTCCCTCGTTATTCCCCACACTCCCATTGTCCCAGGACCTGTTCTATTTCACTGCTCCCTTCTCCTAAAGGAACACACTGTTCAGCCTTCATCCTGGGTCTGACTTCTAATCATCTATTTTAAACATTAGACTCAGTGGTCAGCTTTTTAACCCTTCACTGTGATCCTCTGCATGAGACTTAAAAAACTGTTTTAGAAACTTTATATTATGTCTAGTTTCTTCAATACAACACAAGCTCCTTGTGGGGCAAAACCAGAATTTTATTCACATTTGATTTCTTTGGTATAAAGAAGAAACACAAACTATGCTTCCTGAATAAGTAAGGAAGAGAGTGAATAAATAATGAATGACACAATGCCCATTCTTAAGGACCCTTAGTAGTATGAATGTTAATAATTTTATTGCTGACTGAAAAGTTGACAGGTTGTATCAACCAACAGTTGTACGGGACAGCAAAGTGGATTCTACTTTCTTTGTGTTAACTATGAATAAAAAATTGCCTTAACTGTACCTAAAACCAATAGTTCAGTTCTAAAAAAATCAGAAAAATAACCTCACATGTTCAAATCTCATGCTCCTTTCAGGAGTATGCAACTGACAAATTTCACTTCCACAAGGTCCTTCTCTAGGACATGAATTTGATTTGGATCTTTCTATGAATAGATTCTTCTGACACTCTGTCATTCAATATATTATAACTATATAATGTTGTTATTGTTATGTGCTGTCGAGTCACTTGCAATTCATAGCAACCCTATGGGCAAGAGCCCTAAACCCTGCTCTATCCTGGGCCACCCTCACTGTCTCCGACACACTCACTCCCACCACCTCAATCACAGAATTGATGCATCTCATGGAGGGTCCTTCTCTCCTGCACCATCTCTCCACTATCCCAAACATGATGTTCCACTCCAAGGACCGGTCCCTCCTTGCAACATGCCCAAAGTATGTCAGATGAAGTGTCAGAATCCTTGACTCCATAACACTCAATGTTAAATGAGCTCTGGTGGTGTAGTTAAGGCATTTGGCTACTAACCACAGGTCAGTAATAGGAATCCACCAGTGACGCCACAGGAGAATGATGGGCCAGTCATGCTTCTGTAACGTTTTCCAACTTGGAAATTCTGTAGGTGGTTCTCCTCTGCCCTACAACGTCACTGTGAGGTGGAATCAACTCAGTGGTACTGAGCTTGAGGGTGTGTGTGTGCACATGTGTGTTTAGGAGTTATTCTAATGTTCCTCCCTGTTGAAAGGCAGAAGCTGGCTCTTAAACCTTTCAGCAATGTTGTCAACATTAATATAAACAAATGAGTAAAAATGAAATTTCTAAGTAGTAGAAGTAATATCACAAAGGCTGAGCAAAACTGAAGTCAGAAGTGAGAGTGACTATGAGCAAGTTGAAGGGAAATCAGATGCAACTGGGATTTATGATCTATGGCTAAACAGAAAACTCTGAACAATATAATTAAAGTCATTCATTCAACAAACATTTATCAAATGATTTTTATGCACTGTAATTATGCTAGGTAGTGTTATTATACCATTATTTAATTAACTCATCAAACCAAAGCACTATACTTCAATCATTCAAAAAATTATTAGAGATAAAAAAGGAGGGCAAATAAAGAGTAATCAACGGTGCCCTTGTATGTCTTCTGTCTTTAATATTTGGATTTTTTTTCCCCTCAAAAATATGAAGGCATATAAGTTTTTACAAAAAGTCTTAAGACACCCATAGGCTTCCAAAGCTGTAAAACACATGGAGAAGATGGCCTGTCTTTCTTGTGTGAGCCCTGGGAGATCAGAATAAGCAGAGAGGTGGAGACTTTTGGTTGGCTACGTAATTCCTTGACTGCTACATCAACAGAGTTCTCTATGTCTTAATAACATTTGGACATACAATTTGTCCTTCATTTCCTTTTCTGCAAGTTTTAAATGTTTTATTTTAAAAATATTTTAAATAAAGAAATTATCTTAATTATATCAAAGAAACCCTATTACCATTGAGTTGCTTTTGACTAATGAAGGCAAAGCAAAATTCCCTCAAAGGGTTTCCAAGGCTTCAGTCCACCCAGCAGAGCACCACATCTTTCTACTGCTGTATGCTCAGTGGATTGGAACCAAGAACCACATGGTTAGAAGCTGAGTGATTGGACAATAGGCTACCCGGGCTTCACATCTCAGTTAAGGCAAAACATTGACAGTCTCAAGTCTCTACCCCCACAATTCTTGTATTTCTGATTAAAGCCCTCTTTCTGCGAACAGCAGTTTGAAATATTCCAGAAAAGTTGAAACACCACCTGCACAGGGTCATAGCCTTGGACAGCACATCTAATGATGTTCAGGCAGCCTCTGTGGAAGCACAGCGATGCCCTGGCTCAGTGGGCACTTTCTCCCCACGTCTGGGAACCCAAGAGGAGCAGTGGGTGATAGGAGCAGCACGTAAGCAGTACAAACAAAGTGAAGAGAAGCAAAGGAAGCGGGGGAGACCAGTTCAGGGGCAGAAATGGTAGACTGGTACTGGAGAGAGCAATCAACAGAGAAGACAGGAGCCGATGCAGAAGCCGAAATATAGGGGTGCATGGGAAGGCCAGGATGGTGTCTTAAGGACAAAGATGACCTTTAGGGCAGGTGTTAGTATAAACGACTCACACACGGTGAACACTAGCAGTGTGAGTAGCTGTGTTCAGGTAACTTTTGCTCTCAGAAACCCCAAGTGTGCTAGAACAAAACTCTGCTCCATAGGGTTTCCAGTTCCTGATTCTTTAGAAGTGGATTGCCAGGCTTTTCTTCCAAGGCACCTGTTGGTAGATTCAAACTTCCAACCTTACAATCTATAGTCAAGAATGTACATGGTTCAAAGCTGAGCTTGATCAAGGTTAGTGATTTCAAGAGAGCCAACCACCGCTCACCACTCATTGCTGCTTGGTCCCCTCCCTGCACCTTCAGGCCACCACCACACAGCCATACCTGTGGTCAATGGTAACTCCCCGTGACTCCTACGATCTATCACTTGGAAGGGAGCTGCCCTGCTAACCCAAAGGCTACTTCCTGTGTGAGCTACATGTGGAGTTCAATCACCAGCAGTAAGTTTGAGTTAAAAGTTAGAGATAATATATTTTTTTTATATTACAGCGTGTTCAGTTAGAAAACAAAAAATTCTAGTGACTATGTCTCCCACTAAATAGTTTCATTTCAGATCATACTTTTAAAAGAACCCAGTTATTATATTTAAAGAGCTCTTTTATCAATTTTTATTTAGTATCTGCTTTCTCAAACAGCTTGTAACTTCTGTAAATTCAGAGGACATATGACTGCTTCAGTAACCACTGTATACCTGCAGGGTCCTAGTCAGTAATGTACTTCTGATAGTTGTTTAAGAAAAGAAAAATAATACCAGGAGTTTTCAGTTTGTTCTCTGAATATATAGATAGATATATATATATTGATATATATTGATATATAAACACAGATGATACATTTGCCAAAAACAATACACCAAAACAACCCATGTGCTGAATTTACTAAAACTTTTTTCTTCTAACTATTTTTGAAGTTTAGATAAATTCATGTAAGATTGGATGATTTTCATAGTAGATTTCAGGATTTTAAAAGCTTCTGAAGGTGTTAGGAGCACTTTCTGTGTTTGGTTTTTTGTCTTAAGAGTAGAATCTTAGCAAATGTTCATTGTAATATGAGCAAAAAAAAACAGCAATAAAGTAGTTTAGACTTGGCTGAACAGCAACACCCAATGGAATAGTATGCAGCATGCAGGAGCAAGGATTTTGTAAATTACTACTTAACTTGGTAGGGACTGGAGAATATTATGCTAAGTGAATGAACTCAGGATAAGGTTAAATACTGTATAAAACTTTTGTCATAGAATGAGAGTGAGGATTCAAGGGGGGAGAGGGTGGAAACAGAGGGGTTAGGCTGTGCGATGGGGGTAGTGGTTTGGGGAGGGAAAAATTAATCATGAGGTTGCATAATTTGATTGGGGTGGTGAGGAAAATGGGAAGAAACTGGTGTGAAAAACAATGTATTTGAATTTTGTAAATGAACTAGTATAATAAAAAATATTTTAAAAAATATTTCCTATATTCACATTTTCCTGTCTCAACAATTCCTTTGGTACCTTTTAAGATTGTATTGGTTTATTTCAAACCATCCTTATGCACTTTTCTACTTTTCCAAACTTTAGTATTAGACAAGTTTGGATTTAGGAGTTTTAGAATGTAACCACTTTACTGAGCAGCATATTCATCTGAAATTATGCTTTCTTTTTTAGTTCCTTGCTTATTTCTTGCTTTTAAGGGTTTCCCCCAAAAAATGTTTAGGAAATTTTAAATGTATGTATTATCTTTCCTTTATAAGTTCATGGTTTCCTTCATAAGTTCATGGTTAATAATCAAACTTTCTTATTCTCATATGTTCCTCTGTGCTAATTCCAACCTTATTTTCTTTCTGTTGCTTGGACAACTTTTTAACTCCACATGGAGAGTTTGTACATCACTCACATTGACATATCTCATGTAGTTTAGGTCCCAATTACTAAATACTAACAAATCAGTTTCTCAATTGAGATGGGATGGTTTAGGTCTTTTTCGATATCCTTCCTTGTTGTTACATGCCATTTCCTGTTTCTCATTCAGCACTTAACCATCCTTATTATAGCTCCAACCATAGTGATTTACCAGCCTTAATTTGGTGCTTTGGGCAACTTCCTTATTAAATCGTATCATGTCATGTGTGAAGGGATTGTTTCAGGCATCAGAGTCTCTTTTCATCTATTTGAATGTCATTTAAATTATACCTAATCCTCATTCACCGACCAGCTCATTATCCAACATTTTTCATTTATAACAATAGTAAAAAACCTGAAAATTTAAAACATTAAAAATTAATTAAACATTAATGGTTTATGTTTGGTTGTAATGAATGGTGGTGAGGTCCTAGGTGAGAGTAACACTGACCTCGATGGGTAAAGTTAAGTCAACTTAGTTGGATCATTATTTTTAAGAGTTTGGCAATTATGCAACAATGCAATTTGGTAGTTATTTAATGATGCAGTCATCTCTATTCTATGATCTGATCTGATCATTCTCCAGTTACATATAACATTTGTTTTAATAACGACCTGCTATTTGGAACGTAACCATGTTCATAAGTGAGGAGTGAGTGTATTTCCAATCTTTAGATAATCTTTAGACATTTTATCATTCTTTGTCAATGACTTAAAAGGTAGATAAGGTTAAGATTTCTGTTTCTAGTATTTGGAAAGCAAAATTTCACATTTTCAAATTGCTGTTGTTCTTCTGAGCCTTTACCTGGTAAATTTATATCTATCTATCTATATATGTGTATCTATCTATCTATCTATCTATCTATCTATCTATCTATCTATCTATCTATTATCTATCTATCTATATAGATAGATATATATAGATATATATATCAGATATTGTCATGCTGAAATTATAGAAGCTGAATATAAAATATGCTTCACTGTTTATTAAACATATTCAGAAGATGATTCAACCAATCCATGAGCCTTAGTGTTTGAGAAATCGAGTGTCTCTTAAAATTTTTCTATGAGTAAGGAAAAAAAATTCTTAAACTAGAACTTCCTAGAAGTCATCAGATCTATTTAAACAATTGTCATCTCATATGAATCCCAGTAAGCATTTTAGTAAATGTGAAGAAGTGACTTAACAGTGGTAGATGTTCATAAGTTGTGTTGTTGTGTACTGTCTAGTCGGAACTCACCCCTAGCTGACTCTGAGGCAGGTTTTCAGAGGCAGCTAATTGCCCATCCTTCTCCAGAGAAGAAGCTGGTAGATTTGAACCATACACCTTAGGGATTGCAGCATAGCTTTTTACCACTAGGCTACCGGAATTCTCTTCATGTTAGTATGCAAATGAATATACAATGACAATTAAAAAAGAATTCATATTAGATGACAATTGTTTAAATAGATGTGATGACTTCTAAGAAGTTCTCATTTAGGATTTTTCTTTTTGCAATCCATGCTATATCCAATGCTTTTTATTGGCATTACAATGCAAAGGCATCCATTCTTCATATGACGTTCTTCTGTATTACCCATCTTTCAGATGCATAGGAAGCAGTTGAAAACACTATGGCTTGGATCAGGTACATTTTAGTCTTTAAAACTGACATCCTTGCTCTTTACACTTTACAGAAGTCCTTGACAGTAGATGTTCCCAATGCAACATGCCTTCTGATCTTCTGACTGCTGGTGAAAAAGGTGTTGATGTGCACCCAAATTAAAGGAAATCATTGACAATTTCAATCTTTTTTTCACTTATCATGTTGTTGCCTATTGGTAGAGTGGTGAGGATTCTCATCTTCTTGATATAACTCAAATTAAAGCTGTCCTTTTTGATCTTCTGCAGATAGTGTTTCAAGCCTTCTTCACTGTCTGCAAGCCAGGCTGTACCATCTGCATGACACAGGTTTTGATGAATCTTCCTCCAATCCTGATACAACATTCTTCTTCATAAAGTCCGGTTTCTCAAATGATTGTTCAGCATACAGATTGAATAGGCACAAAGAAAGAATGCAAGAGAGCATACATTTTCTGAACCTAATTAATTTTAAAATAAAAATCCAACTGTTTACTAGTGGAGGGTAATGGAGAGATTTGGAGTCTCTCTGATGTAGATACCCTGACAATGCTTCTGTCACTATTCTCCTTTTGACTCAAATTACAAAACAACAACAACAACAACAACAAACCAACAAAAAAACCTCAACAACATAAAACTGAAAAGGAGCCACTGTATAAATGTATTAGGGGATTACAGCAGAGAAAGGGATCTCTGTTTTTCAGGGGAAAAAAGGAAAAGAAAAATAGGTCTTAATCATACGAAGTGAGTATGTTATCAAGAAATGTGCCTACTACTTTTATTAGAAAAAGGAGGCAAGGTGGCACCTCTCTGGCTGTTTGAATGTAGCAGCAATGTTTTGGGAGGAAGACAGGCATTTCCTCCCATACAGTAAACTCAGTGAAAGGTCAGCTATGAATCACTTCTGACTCAATTTTGAGTTTTGAGTTTGAATTTTCTAGAAAAGTTTCATCTAGGTCTGAGGCAACAAGAGAATAGAAATAAAAGCCTTTAAAATAGCTTTTAAGATAATAGATCTTTTATAGCTATATTGTTGTTGTTGATTGCCAACGATGACTTGTAGTGACCCTATGAGCAAGAGACATGAAGCCTTTCTATAACTACCATCATTTCTCACAGTTCATAGGATATCCAGAGGCATGTTGTTTTGGAAGTGGATGCCACTCTTCCTTCCATACATTTCTTAATCTGGGAGTTCCTCCAAACACTGTCCCCCAGGGGTAACCATTAGGGCATTCAACACCCCAATGGCTCATAGTCCAGCATCATAACCACTTCAGGTTATCTCAGTACAGCACACTGACAGACCAGTGCTGCATCACTGAGAAGGATGCTCCTCTAAATTATAATTACACTAGGCCCGAGGTTCTAACGACTTTTAAATACAAAGGCACTCCAGGAAGTTGTGTTGACTCTAGACAAGAGGCTTAAATAAAAAATACAATCAAACATTCCACACGACCCTCAACCAAAACAGGAGGGCCCACCTTTCATAGTAGAGCTGTTGTCCCCAGTATCCCTTTCATCTGTTTTTGTTAACGGCGGTACAGTAAGAGTAGACTCATCGACTCTATGAAAAAAAGATCTGAACCCTGTTCTATAACTACCATAATTTCTCTGTGTTCACAGTCTTGGGACTTGTCAGATTCAGCTAACAATGCGCTATGGCCTGGTGGTCTCTGGTTATATTCTACGAGCATTTGGTGGGCTGGACGTGCCTGTCTTTAAAATGCGGTAGTGTGGGGCTAAATCTGCAGCTTGGAGAGGCTCCTATGAATTGGTTTTGACTCTGATTTTTATAGATATAGGAGGAGTTAAAAAAGGAAATTTCTCAAGTAAGATCTTTTTCTTTTTTTCATTTTCTTCTATCAAATAGCAGACATTTAGTTTCATACCATCACTCTGGGAATTGTGCTTATAGAAAATGGATACCTAAGGTTAGGAAATGAAGTAGGTGAATGGGGTTTTATTTTGATTTTGTTTGTTTTTTTGAGAACTATGCATGGTTCTGAAGAAGTCAGAGTTGGTTTGTAAAGATATTTAATGATTGTGGTCACAGGTCATTGGTTATGAACTAGCTTATGTCAGTGGCATTAAGTGTATTTTTGTCCTGGATGAATCTAAGCAATCAGTTTATTAGCAGTAAATGGGAGTAGGCAGATGATTTCCCAGTTTTAACAAAGCTGTGAAATAATCTCTGAAGAATTCCCACTACCTGCTGTTGATTTTGTTCATGATGGTAGCTTAACTGAAATGACTGACTTAATAAATGCCCTTTCTCACAATAGTCCTTAGGGTTTATTGTGTTATTTCCCACCCCTGGCATGTATTTCTCATTGGATTCAGGTGGACTCTTGGTTCTATGTCTGAACTTTTCCCATTGCTCTGAGAAAAGTGCTAGCTGACAAATAGCCAGACCAGAACATATCTCCCAAAGCTGCTGGTTTTCAGTTACCAAGTGTGGACCCTTGCTGTTTGCTGATGTGACATTGGCCTCTGACTCCTTGTTATTCCATACAGTGTCTCTCCCTGGCCTTTCCATACAACTGGCTGTGGTCTGAGCCATTGTTACCCACAGGGTTTTCACTGGCTGTTTAAAAAAATAGATTGACAATCCTTTCTGCCTAGACTCTCTTTGTTTAGAATCTCTGCTAAAATCTCTTCAGCATCATAGCAATGCACTGACAGATGGGGCTGGTTCCTCATGAGGCCTGCTGGCCAGGAGTTGATGCTGGACATTTGCATGGAAGTTGAGAATTCTTCAACTATAGGGACTGTTTTAATCTCATCTTGGGGCTTCCATGCTCCTGAATCTTCAGGCCCTGTTTAGTGGTGTGTACTTGAGGCCTTTTGTTTATAGAGTCACTATGAGTCACAACAACTCGATGATAATCAACAACAACTTCCATAGGCCCAATGGAGTCAGCTATGAATGGAATCAGACTGGACAGAACTAACTTTCCTTTTGTTTATTTACTTTTATGCTAGGTAAATCTGTGACAAAAGCCCAAAATAAACTTTAAATTATTTTTAGCACTTGCTGCTATTAGCCCTGCCATCTTCCACTGAGATTCTTATTTAAAAGTTTAATAAATATGTAATATTATGACTGCATATTTAACAGTATTCTAGGTCAGAATTTGTCTTCATTTAATTAAAATGGAAGGGGTAAGCTGGATATCCCCAAGTCAGAGTCACTACATAGTTGGGATGAGTAGTTTTTCTTCTTTATTGCTGTTGTTAGTTGCTGTTGAGTCAGCCCCCAATGCATGGTGACCTCCAGGTTATGGTGAGCACAATGCAAAGAAATGCTGCCCAGGAATGGTATCTTAAGCATGAGGTGTTTTTGCTGGGAATTGAACCTGGCTCTCATTGAGTCTCTCTATCTACCTCTTAAATTTAGGATATCTTGCTGATTTGTTCTGATAAATAAAATGCAACAGATGGGCATTGTGTAGATAGCTGGCCAGAGTCTCTTGAAAACTGCTTAGCAGGGGTCAGCAGAGCCAGCCCAGAAGAGAGCAATCGTTCAACAACCTGTAAGCCTATAAGCTACAAAAATAAATAAATGAATAATAAAGACAAAAAGCAAAAAGTTTCCTATCAATCAAAAATATCTGTTACACAGTCACAGATAAATGATCCAGTTCCCTTTTGTACCTCTAAATGTCCTAGAAGGAGTCTTGGTAACATGTCAGGTTGCTGTCTATGAGGTTGGTGGGTTGAATCCCCTAGGCACTCGGGAGTTGAAAGATGGGCTCTGTTCCCCCATAATAATTTTTTTGAAACCCAAGAAAACATCACTATGAGTCAGAAGTGAGTCTGTGACAGTGAAAGAATGAGGACCATCCAAGAGCAGTCCATTTCACAGTGGTACCCAGCAAATGCCTGGTGATGAGTATGACTATCACAGATGCAGCACCCATATCAAGAGATGGTCGCCACAGTCACAGACAAAATACAACTTTCAGAAAATTTCCTAGGCGGTTGGTGTTTACACCTTTAATGGTGAAATCACTATCTGTTTCAAATAAAGGTTCTTGAGTTTATGAGAATTATAAATATATGTCAACTGCACCACCTTTTCCTTCATCAGGATGCAGCTTTTTAAAACATCAGCTTTATTTAGATATCATTTGCATACCATAAAGTTCACCTGCTTAAAGTATGCAATTCAATGACTTTTAATATATTTACAGAATTGTGCAATCATCATCATAATCTAATTTTAGGCTATTTTCCTCACCTCAAAAGGGACATGGCTTTTTTACTTTGTGTTTTCTTTTCTGCATAGCTGATAAGGCCTTATATGCTCTCATCTCATTTTATTGCAACTTATTTCTTGTATTAGCCTTATTTGCACATGTCAGGGCACATGGAGTTTGGCTTGTTACAAAAATCTCATAGATGAATCATGGGCTGTTGCACAGAAAGTTTAAGAGGCGTACACAGAGAGAGCGCTATTATTTTTACAAAGAACTGCAACGTGTATATGGAGGAAACTTAGAACCAAACTATGTATAATATTTTTGTTGTTATTGTTGTTAAGTTCTGCCGAGTCGTAGACAACTCATAGCGACCCTCTGAACAAAAGACCTAAGCACTGTTCATAGAGTTTCCGGAGGCAAGTCATTTCAGAAGTGGATGCCACTCTTGTTTCCAAGCTTGTTTTAATCGGGAAGCTCCAGCAAACACTGTTCACCATGGGTAACCATTACCACGTTAGGCACATCAGTGTCCCAGTGTTCAGCATCACAGCAACCACAAGTTACCTCTGAACAGCAATGCACAGACCAGTGCTACACCACCTAGAAGAATGTTAGTAATCTATAATCTAGAACAAATTCAACTATAATCTGCTTTATGGCTGCTTATTTAGCACCATTTGAAATGGAAGTATTGATATAATTTAATAATGATTTATTTTTTTAAAAAAGTAAAAATATCAATGTTAGATGGCTATTCAGATACTAGAAGGAGCTCTGATGGCCTAATAGTAAGAAGCTGTGCAATGATGCTGAAGGCACATAGTTCATGTATACCAGCTGGGCCACAGGAGAAAGATGGGAAATCTCCCCCAATTGATTAAATGCCTCTGAAAACCTGCTGGCGGGTCAGCTATGGGATGGGTGACTCTGAAACGATGGCACTCAGCAATAACAACATTAAGATACTACAAGGTGGATTATCATGGAGATAGAGAAGAATTAAGCTCCAGAGATTGGAAGTTAGAATTAGGAAAGAATGTGAAGAAATTGGGATAAATGAAGAGAGTTGAGAAAACGCTACGGCCTTTAAAGGTGTGAGAAAGCATTTCAGCACTCTCACTTAGCACGAAATACCATCAACCCAGAAGAACTTCACCAAATGCTTCACAGTTCACTATCTCGAGCCATATCTTTCAATGGAAACTTATTTCCAGTTTTATGGTTTAGAGAAGGCAAGAAAAGAATTCATTTTCTATAAATTAGCTATAGAGTCCACCTTATGTGTAATCATCTATTCCCTAAAGAAAAGGTTAGCTGGAGCATTTTTTTAAAGACTTTTCATATATATGTTAAAGCAACTATATTAACAGCGACTTCCTGTTTCATTTTCAGTGCATCAAGCTCTTGGTAGAAGAAGATAATCAATTCCACAGGTTCAAAGATATTAAAGTGCGCCTGAAGATCAATCAGCAATTATTCTACTACAGTGCTCAGTGCCAAGGGGCACTGTGTCAAGTGAAGGGAGGCTACAGATGAAAATCGACCTCTTCATCTACTTAAAAGCTATCCTGTAGGAAATCTCTAGGAAGTGAATGTAGTTTAAATTCTAGATCTTTCTACGCTACAAGTCCCAGTCATAAATGACATTAAGCAGCCCCTACGTAACAAGAAAAATCCCAGGGGGAGAGACTTGGCAATATTTTGACCACTTTCTCTGGTGGTGTGGTCTGCGGGAAGTTGTGCTTACCACCCCAAAAGCAGCACCTCTCTGGTCGTTCAAATTCACCAGCAGCTTCTGAAGAAAGATGGACAATCCCCCACAATGCTATTTACTGTCTTGGGAGCCTGGGGGTGGGGGGTAAGTTGTGAGTTGGTTTGACTCAGTAGCAATGAGGTGGGAGATCTGAGGATAAGTAACACACCGGCTCATGTGGGGAAACCCAAAGCATTTCCCCAAGCCCTAGATTTCCCTGACAGAAATATTAAGTATTACTCAGGCTTTCCCCATTGTTACTCAGAAGCAGGAATCCATTTATTAATTACAAATACCCCAAATCCTGCAGGTGCTCTGCAGGAGGATGGGTAATCTCCTATGTGAATGACAGCCTCTGAATACCCTCTGGAGGGTCAGCTATGATTGGTTTTCAACTCGGCAGTTCATAACAACTTCCAAAAAAGCTTTGAGAAGACTCTGGAGTGTGTGTCTGTGTCTACACGATTCAAAAACCCCACAGCTTAGAGAAGCAGTGGTATATTCACACAATGGGGAGCACTGAAAAACAAGGAACTAATGAAGTATTACACAAAATGGGTGGCCCTGGAGGACATTACGCTGAGTGAAACATCTCAGTCACAAAAGAACAAACACAGCATAATGCCACTGTTGTAAAATGGGGCTGATATTAGAACTGGGGGGAAATACTAAGAAAAGAGAGAATAAATACTGTACACTGCATTAAACAGATGAGGGAAAGAACTGCTTAAAAGAACATATGATTAGATATTATTTGTATGAGAACAGTCAGAATAAGAGCTACATAGTAAAGTAGACTAGGATGGGGGTTGGGAATTGTACAACAATGAAAGAAGTTTATTTCTCAAAGAGAAAAGCGAACTGGGGGTGAGGGAAATGTGCAACAATGAATGAATGGAAATCCAAGTTCCTTGCAAATTTTTGTTAAAATCTCAATAAAAAATCAAACAAAACCAACCAACCAAACAAACAAAAAAACCACGCAAAAATATAAAAGGTGGACTGGGAAGGGTGAGATGGGCAGCGAATAATCATATGATTTAACACAACATTTAGTTGCATAATCAACTCAAAACTCATTTCCAGAGACTCAGAACCAATTCATAGCTGACCCTGAGGCAGGTTTTCGGACACAAACAGATTTGTCCTGGAAAGGGTTAAACTGTGTGGCTCCTTGGAGGCAAGGATTCTGAGGCTCCGTCTAACATACTTTGGACATGTTGTGAGGAGAGACCGGTCTTTGGAGAAGGGCATCATGCTTGGGAGGGTGGAGGGACAGCCAGGAGGGGAAGGCCCTCTATGAGGTGGATTGATTAAGTGACTGGGGTAATCGGGATGGGAGTGTCAGAGACAGTAGATTGGCACAGGATAGAGCAGGGTTTAGGGTTGTTGTATATAGGGTCGGTATGAGTCGCAAGCGACTCGCTGGCACATAACAACAGCAACAATACGTTGCATGGGAAGAGATGGTCTATCTTTCTTCCATAGAGTTGCTAACTCAAAAGTGGTGCCTCTCTGCCAGCAGCCATGCAGCAGGTCACTAGAGCACCAGTTTAGTAACAGCTGCCTAAAGTTCTCAGCTAACGGAGGAGGAAATGCACCGGTATCATTCCCAACCTTTAACATCTCAGTCACTTTATTCTTGTCTAGAGGACAGAGAGTGGTATTATGGAGAAGGGCGTTTTTAAGTCAGATTTTATAAAATATTCAGAGACCTGGGAGGAAAGCCCAAAACCATAAAGTTCATAAGAGACAAAATAGAATCAAGCTTACAAGGCCTAGTCTACAATATAAAGAGACTGCCAAATACAGCCAGAAATACACAATCTGAAGAGGATAAAATTGATGAATGGGACCTTCTCAAGATTAGATCCCTTTGTGCATCAAAAACTATTCCCAACAGGGTGAAATGAAAACCTTCCGACAAACATTTGGCAATACCATCTCAGACAAAAGTCTCATAATGAAACTTTACAGAATACTCCTGGGCCTCTACAAGAAAAAGGACTGATAACACAATTACAAAATGGGCAAAAGACATGGAAAGAATTTTCACAGAGGAAGTTATTTGAATGGCCAATAGACACATGAAGAAATGCTCAAAATCACTGGCAATAGGAGAGATGCAAATCAAAACCACAATGAGGTACCACCTCACTCCAATAATAGTGGCAAAGTTTAAAAGGACAGCAAGTAATAAAGGTTGGAGAGGATATGGCGAGATAGGAAATCTTACATATTGTTCATGGGATTGTTAAATGGTATAACCACTCTGGAAGGCAGTTTGGCGCTTCCTCAAAGAGCTGAACATAAGGGAGCTCTGGTGGTCTAGTGGCAAGAAGCTGTGCTGTAATTTTGAAGACACATAGTTCGAATCCACATGGGTTTGAATCCACCAGATGCTCCGCTGGAGAAGGAGGGGCAATTTCCTCCAGTGCCAGTTGGATCCAATTAGATAGTATACAACAAGAAACAAACAAAAAAGAGTTGAGAAGAGCCCAACCCTCCCCTCCAAAAAAAAAAGCTGAACATAGAAATTCCATATGACCCAGCTATTCCATTGTACTCCAAGAAAATGAGGACTGAGACGCAAACAAAACTTGAACACCAATGTTCATAGCAGCATTACTCACCATTGCAAGAACATGGAAACAGCCCTGATGGCCAATCACAATGGAATGGATTGAGAAATTATGGTACATTCACACAATGGAATACTAACTTGAGAGGAACTGAAGAGTATTATGCTGAGTAAACTAACTCAGGCCCATAAGGACAAACACTATATAAAATCATTACTGTAGAATGAGTATGAGAATCCGAGTGGTGGGAGGGTGGAAGCAGAGGGAGAGGATAGGCGGGGGTGTTAATCATAGGGTTGCACAGTTTGGTGGGTAGGGTGTTGAAGGAAACGGAAAAAATCCTGGTGTGAAAAACAATGTATTCGAACTTTGTGAATAAACCAATGTAAAATAAAAAAAAAAATAAAAATTGAGAGATGAGTGTATATGTCTATGTAAGGTGGTAAATGAAAATAAAAATCAAGAACATAAATCTGTAAATATGCTCCCATACTGAGCCAGAGCAATCCGGTAGTGGTACACGATGTTTTGGGTATCAGAATTAACAGAATTCCCATCACTCAGCAGAACCATAGGCTAACATTTACTAGTCATTCTTATGGGTTTATCAACTGAGAGGCAATGCAGAGATTGTACAAAGTGGCAAGACGCTGCGCAGCAATCCCGAATGCACACGGTTCAAGGCCACCAGCTGCTCCGTGGAAGAAGGATGGGCAATCTCCTCCTGTGCAATTAACTGTATCTGAAAACCCACTGAGGGGTCAGCTATGGGTCAATTCCGACTCTATGAGTGGTACACAACAACAACAAGAAGATTAGAATTATTTGGCAATTTCTCTGTGATAGGATTTTGAACATGTGATAGGATACAGCGAAACTGATGCTTACTTGCAAGAAGTTCATCCTATTTCATATATTTACTGAGTAACTGCTATGTTCCCATCCCTAATATACAGGCTAGAGATTGAGTGGAGAATAACAGAGACCTGGCCATTACTGAACTCCCTGCACAGGGGTGGTGGCCAGGTGGGTATGGAATTGCACTCTTAACCCATAGTTAAGTAGCTCATATCCACCAGCTGCTCCTCAGATGGTCTTTGAGCATCTTCCTCCTGTGTTATTCGCCCCCTCTGAGAACCTGCTGTGAGTTAGCTCCATCTTGAAGAAAAGGAGGCTTGTTGGGGTTATTTTTGAGCAGAGAGGTGGAGCAGGCCAATAAAGAAACAAACAATATATATGTTAAAGAGAAGAAATACTTTTAAGTGCTGAATTGCTATGAAAACTCTTGTAAGGAAGAGTCTGATTGCCATAATTAGTTTGACAGCTTCCAAGTCCCCAGAGCATCCTCCCCTTCTGCCCCATGATGGGCAAGCTGACGTGATAACTCAGGAGGTTCCTCCTTTGGTGCCAACTAGAAATTCATACAAGCCCAACCCCAAATCAGATATCTTCAACCTGCCTCACTCCAAATCACATTAAGACCCCAGACTAATCTTCTTTTACTGCTCTCTCAATTCACTTTGGCATTTGCTTGTGAATCTGCCCTGCTGGCTCTCCACAGAAAGTCTCAATATGCCAGTAGGTAAGCTTTTCCAAAAGGTCTTGGTGTGTGAGGGGCATCATCAGTCTTGATATTTTAACTAATATTTGGTGCAGAGTCCATCCCTTTTTGTGGAGTGATCCCAATGACACATAAACAGGGCAATGGCCCAGAGAAGGCAGAAAATCTCTGAGCCTAGCTTCCACAGCTGCACAGAGAATTGCCAGGCCCATCAATTCTCAAAGTATGTGAAAATAATCTCTACCTCTTGACAGAAGGAGCAGTAAGGTTGTGCAGTCATTTAATAATCTGTGATGATTTTCTATAATCTGGTCACATTCCGCTTATCTCTTTACTTTTAATGTGAGTAAAATGACTTGTGATGGAGATGATGTCTGGTGACTTTGTCTAGAAGGCTCCTCTAGTCTAAGAGGTGTGTGCTGGGTCCTCAAAGACCAGGTCTTAGTCACCTTACAGCCCCATCACCCTGTGCATTGAGACTCTGCATGTATCCTAGGCACGTAAGAAATAATTGTAGAAGTGAACTGAAATCCATATTAACTCAAGAAGTAAAAAAAGCTATATCTGAAGCACAAGGGTTAAAGAAAAACCTGTCACAAAGCATTTTAGAAGAAAAATTCCCCCAAAAACTTCCATATATGTTCATACATTATCCACATTTTTCAGTCATTTCAAACACACACATCAGTATCAAAATGAGTTCTCTTGTCAGGTGGGTGACAAAACCGCTTCAGATATTGATGACACTCTAATAACATAATTAACCACCTGATCTGTAGGAGAGAGCTTCATGAGGAGCATCCTGACACACTCGGTTAACAGCCATCAATGGTCTCTGGAAAGTACCGCGACACGGGGCAAGTGCATAGTCGCCCTGTGAGGGGCCGCAAGAGCTGCCCCTTGGATAGCAAACAGTTCTATCCAACTCTGAAAACGGACACTTTTCCCAAGCCTTAAAATTCTCCTCAACATTCTACATCCATTGAGAAAATATTTATTATCTACTATATGTCGGATAACAGCAAAGAGGTGTCTTTCAGGTAAAACCCAGGAAAAACCGGCCAGAGAGGGAGGACAGGAAGCT
>NW_006399953.1:1772981-1794918 GCF_000299155.1 Elephantulus edwardii
TATAAGAACAAGGAAATAAGCACACAGGAGTGTTGCTTGAAAAAGAAGGAAACAGATAACAGATGATAGATACACTTTCTATGTAGCATTTAAAATGCCCATTATAATGGTCGTTATTATCCGCATTTTAAAGCTGCCTACATGGAAGCTAACACAGGAGGAATTTGTTCTCGATAATTCAGCACATATAAGGCAGAGTCTTGATTGAATCTCTGTTCTGCCTGGGTCTACCCAGATCCTTCCATCAGTACCACCCAACCTCAGCCTGTAACATAGAGTTTTCCCCAGTTGGAATATCAACATCAATTACTACTCTCTGTAAGAAAAGTAGACCACTGGTACAATTATAAATAGAAGTCCCTCCCAGAGTGATTCTCGAGATTCCATTTCTTCATGAGACTAATTTAGCGCTATGATGGGTCAATTAGATGAGTAGCCCTGGTAGACGAACTTCTTATTTCTCAGGGTCAAGTCTCAAGTACATATGCAGTGAAGAAGAAAATTAAAATACATACTCCATAAGTTAGACTCCATGAACAGTCAATATCCAAGAAGTTTGACTTGTTATGTGCCATCAAGTTACCTGTGACTCACAGCAACCCTACGTACAACAGCTCTGAAGCCTATCCTATCCTGAGCCAGTCTCACTGATTCTGACACACCTACCACCATTACCCTAGTTACTCTATCAATCCATCTCAACTAAGGTCTTCCTCTCCTGTGCGGTCCCTCCACCCTTCTGAGCATTATGTCCTTCCCAATGACTAGTCCTTCCTGGCCATGTGCCCAAAGTATGTGAGACAGAGCTTCAAAATCATAGCATCCAAGGAGAAACTTGGTTTCACCCTCTCCAAGACAGACTTATTTGTTTTGTTGGTGGTTCATGGGTATGTTCAAGACTCTTCTCCAGCACTACAATTTGAAGGCATTGATTCTTCTTCCTCTACCGTCCTTAGTCATTGTCCTGCTCTCTAATGCATAGCAAGTAAATGTAAAGACCATGGCCTAGATCAGATGCACCTTAGTCTCTAGACTAAAATTGTTACTTTTCAGTACCCTGGAGTTGTCCCTGACTTCAGATTTTCCCAGTGCAAGTCTTTTGATATCCTGACTGTTGTTTCACTTAAGTTCTATATATTTTGAACTTGAGGCCAGTGGGAGCATTTGCTATTGTTGTTTTATTCCATCAAGTAGGAACTGACCCATGGCTGACCCTCCGGTGGGTTTTCAGAGGAAGTTAATCTCACGGGAGGAGACTGTCCATCCTTCTCCTGTGGAGCAGCTGGTGGCCTCGAACCACTTGCCTTTGAGATTGTAGTGCAGCTTCTTGCCACAAGACCACCAGAGCCCATATGGGGGCAGTAGTCAAGAAATTAAACGCTGTATTGTATTAGAAAAGGCTGTGGTAGAAGACAGAATTGAAATGTTAAAAGAGCAAAGATGACAATTTGAAGACTACATTGTGGCTGACCAAAGTCATTTCATTTTAAATTACTTCAAATGAATGCAAAAGTTTGACAAAGAATAAGAGAGCTCAAAGAAGAATTGATACCTTTGTATTAGGATGTTGGCAAAGAATACTGAATATATCAGGGACTGCCAGAAAAACAAACAAATCTGTCTCTTCATAAATATAGCCAGATTATTTCTTAGAAGTAAGACTTTGTCTCATATACATATACATGAGGAGGGGCCAGTGTATGGAGAAGGTCATGATGTTTGGTAAAGGAGAGGATCAGTGAAAGGGAAGACTTTCAGTGAGATGGATTGACTCACTCGTTACAACTCAACATTAACAAAAGCTGTGAAGCTGTTATAGGACCAGGCAGTGCTGTGTTCTCTTGCATATAAGGTCACTAGGAGTTGGAACTGACAATTGCACCTAATGTGAAGTCAAACTTGCCTTTGTTAGAAATACTGCGTAGCTAGAGTGTTCATAAGACAAAGTCAACAAAATTATAGAGAAAGGGAAAGGGGATGGGAACAGAGGCATAAAGGTTGGGGAGAAGGGGGAAAAATCACTGAATAACAGAGTTTGGTGGGCAGAGGGAAGAGGTGAAGGAATTGGGAACGATCCAATGGGGACCTGAAATGATAAGGTATGAGTAGGTTTGGGTTAATGGTGATTAATTTTATAAAACACAATGTATGTGAATGATCATATGAAACACGATATGAATGAAAAAAATGTGTGAAACACAACATACTTTAATGAAATAAAATGCACAATGTATTCAATTTTGTATGCAAAATATAAAAGAAAAACAATTAAAAAAGGATGTTATGGAGATGAGTTAAATGAAAATATATGCACATTTACAACTAAAAAGAAAATGAGTATTATCATTCTTATTTCTCTCCTCTAGAAAGCATCATACGAGCTATTTTTTAGCGTTGGAAACATTTAAGCATTGGCAAGAGGTGACCAATCCTGAGGCCATAAACCAGCAGCGGATGAGCAGGAGCTCATCACACACTTAGCTGGTGGCATAATGATCACATCATTTACTCTGCAGGAAAGGAACAGAAATAAAGCCAAGAAAATGTATGACACCTATAAGCCTGCTCCTGGCTCCGACATCTATGATAAATAGTACCCTCTTTGTTCCCTGCATTCTCTCATCCAATCACTAAGTTGTACCTACTTGTCCACGTTTCTTTCTCATACTCATGTTGGATAGTGACCCCCTGACTCTTGGATTTGACTCCTCTTAACTGGCTTATCTGAACTCAGCCTCTTTTCTATCCTTAAGGTCCCTTTTACCAAATGAAGTGTCTTTAATACCACTTTCATTGTATTATTACTTTGCTCAACAGTCTTCCATGGCTATTTCCTCACATCTCTGATTGAAACAACTCTCCCCATTGTCCACACTGACTAGATTACCAGTCTTCCTCCAGTTCTTACTTCGCACTGCAGTCAGGCTGCCTTTGACATCCTCTGAAAGATGGCAGCCTCACCTCTCCATGGGCATGCCATGGATTTAGTGGATTCGCTTATATTGCTCCTCTTCTTATGCAAGGCCTCGGGAAAGTCTCCCGTGATAAGTTCACCACCAAATGCTCCCAATATATGTTCATTGTTTCTCACAATCGGGCATGTGTGCCCATCTCCACTATTTTTCAATTAATTATTGACTGACTTGGGTTAATCTGGTGTCCCCAATTGTTCTAAAGGAGGCTTGAGTGTAATTACAACATTTTATGTATTAAAAGTACTCACATCTGCATGTCTATGTATACACGTGTGTGTTAGCAGTTATTTCTTAAATAACAGGGGCTTGAATTTCATATAAAATATCTAAATAGTGATTTTTTTCTTTGCATTACTCTAAACAATATGCCTTTGGAAACTCTATTAACTTTGATAAATGACGATCCTTATAGAAAGGATTCAGGTCTTTTGTTCACTGAGTCACTATGAGTCCTGCTTGACAGCAATCAACAACAATCTCCATTTAAATGGTTCCAAAGCATTTTACTACATTTCTTGATAAGTCAGATTTTGAAAAGTAGGTTAGTTATCCTATAAGGGCCTAATTGTATGTATTAGAAAGTGTGAAGAATTTTTCAGTTACTTCCCGAATTAATTTTTTCTTTTATAATAGAAAAACAATAACTCAAAACCAGGGTTTATAAAAAATTGAGAAATATCCTCCATAGAGTATCAATTCATTCAACTAAGTAGTTACAGAGCATCTATTATGTGCCTATAGCTGTGGCAGTTACCAAGGATACAATATGTGTTTTGAGTCAAGAGAAAAAAATCAATTTTATAGGATAGAATATGTGGCAATTATCAGATATTCCGAAGTCTAGGGAAACAAGAGCTGCAGAAAGAACAAAGTGGGGTTATCCTAATTAAGAACCCCACTCTCATTCCACCTGACTCTCATTTCCTCCTTCACCTTGGGTCACAGTTCCTTTGAGGTTGTTCAGAGTTGTTAATAATCATAGATCTATTACAATTGTCACTATGTCTGCCTTTTGTATATGTGTTAGGGGATTATGATGTCAATGGATGACTTGAGGGCGGAGATTAGAAAAGTAAGAATGCTGAGCTCCCAAAGTTCAATGTGAGAAGGAACGTTTCTTTGATTTTTTTATGAATTTGTGGACAACCCAGGGGCTTTGCTCCAAAAAGGTCCTCCTGGAGTGGGGGATTATATCACAAGGGTCATTACACTTCCAAGCTGTAAGCCCCAGAATGAACAGTAAATTAAAATTCCCTGCACCTAGTAGGCAGATCATGGAGACTCTTGAAAGATATAAAAGTGCTAAATGAATTCTGAGTAATGATATTATCATCACTGCATATTTATTGAGTTCAACAGGGTGCTAACTACTGTACAGACAGACAATACAAGTAGAGTATTTTTTTTAAGAAGAACCTTCTTAAAACTCTCCTATTCATATGCTTTAGGAATAGACACTGTTAACTGGACTGGTTAGAAATAGACTCCTCTTTCAAAAGTATCCTCAAGATTCTCTATGCTTTTGTTTGATTTGAAAGTGGCCGATTTTCTCCCATTACCATTTATGAATGTGGCCACGTCTCCCAATTTCAAAATTACCATAAGAATGCTATAGACATTAAATTGAACAACTTCATCCCCTTGTAGTTGAAAATTACAAACCGAGTTTTCTGGGAAATTGTATATACATCAGATATAAAGCATTATATACATGCCTTTATGTCTTTAGTTCCACTAGAAGAATATGCATTTTCCAAATTAATAGGGTTTATTGACTAAAGATTTCTCTTTATATCCAGTCTTCAATTTTCTGAAAAATGCATACATCGGAATCCTCAAAGAATTCAAATAGCCTAGTCTCCAATTGAAAAACACAAATATTTAAAGCATAAAGCAAACGTTCTATTGTTAGAAAATAAAATCAAGAAGTTAAAGTGCAGTGTATCTAATAGGTATGTGGCAAATCAAATGCATCAGGAAATAAGTACAAAGAATAATTTTGCAGAATTAATATACAGAAACGAGCTGAATTTCAAAACCCTGACTTAACTTTATTTAAATGCCATCCTATCAGGGTTAAAAGAGAGAAAAATAAATTAAGCACTTGAGAGAAATGGCTAAACTGTCATTGTTGAGTTTAGTGTTCTGACAACTTTGAAAGTAACTATAATGTAATTTTGCAAGTTGGTAGCTGAAATAATGGAACATCTGGATGCCATTGAAATGTATGACAATCAAGGAGAGAACAGAAAAAACGGTAGGAACAATGCTTTGCCTTTGCTTAGAATTCTTTGTGCTTTTGAACTCCTACAGCTATCCCCGCTGTGGCGGTCAAGGGCAGCTCCCTTCTCAAGGATTCCCCTGTCATTCCTGATGCCTGGAGTCTATCTCAGAGTCCTTTTTATCACTTCAAGCAGCTGTACTTTCCATTGGCTTATGTTCTTAAACTGCTATTTCAGACTTTCCACCTGAACTCCTGTGTGAAGTGGCAGGAGGTGTGAGTGTCATACGTATATTGGTTAGACTGTTGATTTCAACTGAATAAACAGTGGCTAAGGATTCCTGGTTGCACAAAATTAAGTGCTGAACTGCTGTTAACTAAAAGGTTAGTAGTTCAAGCCCGCTTAGAGGATCTATGGGGAAAAGATGGACTAGTTGTCAAAGATTACAGACTATAAGACAGTTCTACTTTGCCCTGTAGGTGGCTAGGAATTCAAATTCCACTTGATTGTATCTAATGGAGAAACAAAGAGGGCTGGCCTTCATAATTGTCAGCATCTTCTGACCACATTAAGCATTATTAAGTATCCAGAGTGGAGCATGTTGGTTTTATTTTTTTCTAGTTTGGTGATAAATATGACATAAAGAGGTTCAGAAACCAGTGGAGAGCAGCTGTCTGAGCAACTAAAAACCTCATCCCTCATAAATGGTGCTTCTTTTATGGTGTTGAGATTGGTCCTCACTTTTGTCAGATGACTGACTTACTTAAAAGTCCTTGGAAATATCTGCTTAGAGAGCTAAGGCCCTTCCCAGAAATGAACTAATTATAACTAAGTTAAGATTCATCATCTTTCTCTTGTCTATCCGATCTCAATAAAGAGAAGGCATCCAGATATTTATTTCCCCCAGTCTGATTCTGTGAATGCTTACTTATAATAGAGTAAGTACAACCTCTGGGCCAGGACTAACACAAAGTGAGCGGTCATGAAGCAACGCCAAATCTATTCCTGTCAAGTTAATTTGGATGCAGAGAAACCCCACAGGATGCAGGAGAACTACCCCATGAGGTTCTCAAGGCTGCAATCTAAACAGAGGCAACCACCACATCATTCTTTCTCCCAAGAGCAGCTGGTGGATTCAAATCGTTAGAAGGGCTAACCACTGTGCTCCCAGAACCCCTCAAATCATTATAAAAATTTTTGTAATCTTCAGTTTCACAAAAGACATATATTTGTGGATTATATGGATTTATAAAAAAAATGTTGTAGCACTACAAAACTGGGCTTCAGCAAAGCAGAGGGTGTGAGTATGATGTGGGACTGTGCAAGGCAGGATCGCCATGCCTCAGAGTTGATTCCATGTCACCTTAAACCAACAAAACACAAACCAACACATACATATATGCACATGGAGACATGCATGTATGTTGTTGGGTAGCATCGACTTGGAACCAAAGCATAGCTCACCTTCCATATCTATTAGTCTGTCCTTCCTTCCTTCCTTCCTTCATCTATCTATCTATCTATCTATCTATCTATCTATCTATCTATCTATCTATCTATCCTTCTTCTCGTGGCATATAGTGTACAACATGCCAGGCTGCTAACTGAAAGGCTGGCAGTTGGAACCTACCAGCTGCTCTGGTAGAGAAAGATGAGCAGTCTCCCCTGTTAAAGATTTACTACAGCCTTGGAAAACTGATCGAGGGTTACTATAACTTGACACTGACTTGACTTGGCTCATATTTTACCCACAAAAAGGGCCGTTTCCTAGAAGCATGTTATTGTTCCTGCCTTTTTTCCCTGAAAACCACAGTTCAAGGTTACCTGGAAAAGAAGTTTCCCTGAGCGTAAAGATGGCTCTTCTGAGCACTCTCACTTGAGTTATTTCCAGAGTCCCCTTCACATCACAGCTCCAAGCTGTAGCTGATGGGGGATGTGTGAAGAGTCCAGGGCTGCCTTTTCTCTACTGTTTCTCCTTACATCGTCTAATGGGATTTTGCTTTTAAACCCAGGGAGGCATATGTGCCCTCTCAAAGACATGTCAAGCCTCAGCTCCAGTTTGGTTTGGATCTTTTCCCTCTCCTGCACCACACTTTGTCAACAGCAGGGAATACAGACAGCTATGCCAAATGCTAATGTCACGCACATGCCCATATTTGGCAAATGTTTACCCAAATCTTTAATTTGGGACTTAAGTAGTCTACCACCTAGTAGATGATCTCTAAGATTCTCTTTAACTTTGAAATGTTATGATTCTTTGGAACTTGTGTTTTGTGAAAAGACCCTTTTGTACCCTTTTGCCTTCAATGCAAACAACTTACAAACAGGACAGTAACCACAGTACAAGAGGGAGGAGCAGTTCCTTTACGTGAGTTCACTGCTCAGTTATCTCAGGCTATTTATTTCGGTGACATGTTCAGGCTTCTGATATGATTCTCCAATTGACAGAAGTTCATGTGCAATAGTCCTTTTCCCTGAGTTTCAAAAATATTTATGTAAATATGCTGGCACTGTATAAACGTGCCCCCTCAGTAAATGAATGCCATGAAGTAAAGTAGGGAAACAGCAGCAAGGATTTTTGCTTTTATATGTGTGCAGTCTGGCCAAGGGTTTGAAATAATATGTCAAATTAGAGTAGGAAGTCTTTTTTTTTTCACCTTATACACATGAAGGTGGAATTAAGTAAAATAGCCAGAAAGTGGACATTAAATCAACATTACAGAAGTGTGGGGTTTTTTTGGGGGGGGGCAGGCTGCATCTGTGTCTTCCTACAAAAGAAATGACAGATGGTTCACTATCTAAGGTCATTTAAAAATTCTATAATAGACCACTGTGTAATGAGATACCATGCTGTCATAAGATATAACATGGTAAATTCACATTTATCAATACAGGAAATGCTCATAGTAAAATAATAAAAAAATGTTACAAAACAATATGCACAGTATTATTTAAATAATCTTGACAAACATTACTCACAATTAAATGCCATATATGTACACAGACTTAGATTACACGTGAGAGAATATACATAAATGTATATGTGTGTGTTCACATATATCCACACAAAAACAGTTCATAAAAATTATAGACTAAAATGTATAAAACCATTGTCACTGCTAAAGGAAATTATGATTGCTGTAAAAATGTTCTCTTCTTCTTCTTCTTATCCTTTCTTATTTTTTACAGCAGAAATATATTATCACTTCTATAATTTGAAATAATTAGTCTTTCCAAAATTCTACCTCAGGCACCACATAATTTCTAGAGTGAGTGTTTTGGGGTACACTAAAATTTTCTCCCTTTCCACTAAGGTTAAATGTGTTAAGACATTAGAAATTGAATTCCCTCTTCCTGGTATGCTGATGTCCTTGTGTTTTGACAGGAACTTATAAATGAGTTGCTCCTGCAAGCATCATTTTTGCAGATGGGTAAATGGGCTTTGTGCATGTATCAAGGAACTCATCATAGCTTTGTCACGGCCTTGCACAGACAGATTTAAAATTCTTTATCCACAGGTAGAGCAAGCATGTCCTGGTTACAGCTGATAGAGACAGAACAACATCTGTTGTAAAAATGTTAAATAAAAACCCTCTCATGTTCTCTGGCTGAAACCACATGAGCACATCTCTAATTCTCACACACCACCAAGCTACCTGCCACCCTGTTCTTATCTGCTGAGACTATCTTGTGGCTTTGTGTTGGACTGCATGCAGCTTTTCTGACTTCTCCACCACCCCATGAAGAGAGGTTCTTGGGCCCTCTGATGGTAAAGACAGAATATTGAAAGGTAAAGGCAAAATGTAGCCAAATGTATTCTCATTGTCAAGGAAAGAACAATTCAGACATATGGTATCCATATGGAGTTAAAAGTTGCTTTCACAGCCTTCTATTTAAACATAAACAACAAAAAAAAAGAGAATAAATTAACTGCTGTTGTCTAATGGATTCCTATTCACAGCTACCGTACTGGATAGAGTACAAGTGCTCCAACCTGTTTCCAAGGTAGTGAATCTTTACTGAAGCAGAGACCACACATTTCTTCTTATAAAGTTAGCTGGAGAGTTTGAAGTTCTGATCTTTCTTTCAGCAGAGTGTTTTAATCACTGTGTCATGAAGGTTCCTGACAATAAATTAAGCTGATGTCTATATGGCAGGAGAAGGCAGGGCAATCTCTTTCTCTGAGATTACTGCCTCTGAGAACCTGCTAGAAGGGTCAGCTAAAGGTCGTTCTGACTTGATGGTACACAACAACATATATAGAGAAAGAAAGCTCTGGTGGTTTGGAGGTTAAGAATTGCACTGTCAACATGAAGACATGTGGTTAGAATCCACCAGCTGCTCTGAGGGAGAAGGATGGGTAATCTCCTCTCATGCAATTTATAGCCTCTTAAACCTGCTGAAGGGTCAGCTGTGAGTCAGTTCTGACTCAACAGCACCTAACAACATCAACAATAACAACAAATATGGAGAAAGGAACCCTGGATGCACAGAGGTCGCTAATGGAAAGATTGATGATTGAAACTTCCCATTTCTCCATGGAAGGAGAAATGACAGTCTGTTTCCACAAAGATTTACAGCCTTGAAAACTATAGGGCAGTTTGGCTCTGCCTTATGGTGTCCCAGAAGCCACAATTCACTCAACAGCAATGGATTTGAGGGGGGGTTTTTTGGGTGATAGGTAGTACAGGATTCAATTCAATGTGCAAAGGGTTTACATTTAACCATTAGCTGAAGGGTTTAAACCCACGCAGAGACCATGCACCAGAGGACATGCCTGATTAGTTGCTTCTATAGATTACCAGCCTGGAAAACTTTGATGTAGCTATGATTCTAAACAGGTTTTAGTGCAGCTTCCACAATTAGACAGATGAAGAAGACAGATCTGGTGACACTTTTGGAAATCAGCTAATGAAAATCCTACAGATCTCATCTAACAGATCTTGTTGTGGATGGGGTTTCCCTGAGCCTAGGTAGTACTTTCACAGCAACTACTCACAAAAGGAGAAAGTCAGAAGATGTTCTCCTCTTTCTGAACACAGGCCGGATCGGGCAGGAGCCTCCAGCTTTGTGGGTCTAGTGTAAAGTGCTTTGTCTTCCTGACGCTTCTTAAGAGGGCTATTACTGAGTACTTATACATTTTTAAAAACATCGAGCTCTTCCTGTTATATTTGAAAATAGTATCTTAAAAGTAGAGTTTATCTCAATTACATAGAGCCAAGTATACATAAGCACTGAGCTTTGCACAGTGTCTCATTTTAAGATTTATCAGCATCTTTAAAAGTGTATCGTGGCATGCCAAGAGTTATTACCGGGTATCTCATGAAAAATCTAAGCTCTTCCTTCTGAATTATATATTTATGATTGCCTGAGGGTGATAGATTTCAGGCAGGTAAATGTGATTTAGGAACTGCTGCAAGGCCCTAAACACAAGTTGGGGTTGGCAGGCATCTCCTGTGCTGACAGGGATGCAGAAGACTGAAACCCTTCCCTTTCCTGCAAGTCAGCTGGTCCCGCAGATGCTCAGGGAAACTCTCCAAGGCTTTGCCTCTGTCTCCTCCATTTATGTTCTATGGCTCTCCGAGCAGTGCAGTTCAATGTACCCTAGGAAGCATGGATGGATAATTGTTCTTTGTGAACTATTTGGAACCCTAACCTTTAAGTTCAAGCAACATTCATAGAGAGCTCGTTATCTTCCAAGAGCTGTTGAAGGGGTTGGAAGTATACAAACAAGCACCCCTCAGCTCTGGCTCTCACTGTTATGTTTACCTTTACTGAACATCAGTCAGGGAAGGGAGAAGGTGCAATTGTTCAGGCACTCATCCTGCAGTTCACTGACAGAGTGAGGAATGACCAGAAAGGGGGATTGAGGTAATTTACATACAAAGGAAGGTGATAGGATTGCAGTACACATTGCAGAAGTACCCTACAGATTGTCCTGAATACTCATGACCACTTTATAGTTTCCACACAATTAAGAAATCGACATCTGAATGAATGAAACACACCTAAAAACAATCCCCATTGTGTGTGTGAAATGTACATAAAATATATTTATTGCAGTAACAAAAAGACACAATTTAAGGCTTTAAGTTGATTATGTCTGTGGGGGAAACCTGGGCAGAAGTTTGCAATCTGTCTGATTCTAGTTTCAAGGGTACTTACCCATTATTTTTACACAACTACTGTGTTTTAGACATTGGAGTTTGGGGATTTTTCTCAAACTGTGCAACTCTCTTGTGAGTTAGTTTCCTATGTGTTCCGTATGCACTGTATGTGTGTGTATATGCATCATTTACACAGGACACTGAATGTAAAAACATGGTCGTTAATTGTGCTCCCAAACTTTTGTGAAAATGATAGCACTGCCCTTTGAACTTGGAGGTGTTAGTTATTTTAGATTCTGAATCAGAAATGTAGAGAACAAAAGGCAAGCCAGAAAACCCCAACATCCTTCTCAGTCCCCCTGTGGCATTGTTGTTGTGACCACTGAGTCAGAACTGACTCATAACTGACCCTCTGTACTCATAGTCAGCTCCTCAATCAGTCTATTGTGGGAGAATGAGTCCTTTAAATTTACGCTGCTGTTACAGACCACTTACAAATGCTAGAAACAGAAGCCGATGGATCTTTTACCCTTTGGGCTCTTCTTCAGAGAAATTAGGAAGAGACTGAATACATTTTTTAGTATGTAGTGTTGCTGTTATGTGCTGTCGAGTTGCTTGCAACTCTTCACTATCTCGAGCCAATTTCATTGTCTCTGACACACCTACCCCCATTACTCCAGTTACTGTGTCAGTCCATCTCATTCAAGGTCTTCTTCTTTTGTACTGTCTCTTCACCCTTCCAAGCATGACGCCCCTCTCCAATGACTGGTTCCTCCTTGCAACACCCAAAGTATTTCAGATGGAGCTTCAAAATCCTTGCTTCCAAAGAGCGGCCTGGTTTCACCCTGGTTCACCAACAGGATAGATCTGTCCGTTCTCTTAGCAGTCCATGCATATTCAATACTCTTCTCCAGCACTATAACTCATAAAGTATGGATTCTTTTTTTATCATCCTTAGTCATTGTTCAGCTCTCTGACATATAGCAAGCAATTGTGAAGACTATGGCCTCGATCAGGCATGACTTAGTCTAGATATAGTGAAATGTGAAAATTAAAGCCTATAACAATAGCAACATATGTTCGATGGAGGTGTAACATGCCAATTTTACAGGTGGGGAAGCTGAGGCTTAGATAAGGTTAAGTAATTGGGTGCATCACCACTGGTCAGGTTAGCTGCCTGTTTCAAATCCCATGTTTTAATTATTCCTTTGTGCATCAGGGAGCTCTGGTGGAATAGCCTGTACCAGGTAGTGCTGCTAGCCTATCAGCTGCATGGCTCCTGTGGTAGCAGCTCTGTGGCAGAAGGATGGCAAGTCTCTTTCCTCGCAGCCTACAGCCTTGGAATCCCTGTTGTAGAACACCCTGTGTCAGAGCTGCTCCATTGCAGGGAGTCTGAGCTCTGATGTGCACTGCAGTGGCAATGGAGAATGGAGGAGAGTGGGTGAGTTCCACTTGTCATGTGGGAATGCTTGGCTTCAATTGCCTGCCAAAGTGCCTCAAGCACAAATACCATCTCTCTGTGAGTGGAGCCTTGCAGGTGCTATGATGCTGAACAGCTTTCACTGGTGCTTCCAGAATAATAGAAACTAAGAAGAAGGACCCGGTGTTCAACTTAAGAAGTACGTCCAGTGCAAATCAATCTATGAATCAAAAGCACACTGCTGTAGTGGGTCGCGTGTTTGCTGCCACCCCAAAGGTGGTGTCTCTCTAGCAATTTGACTCCTTGAGTGGCTCTGAGAGAGAAAGATGAGTGCTCTGTTCTCATGCTATCTACGGCCTCCAGAACCCCACTGAAAAGTTAATGGGAGTTGATTCTGACTCAACAGCAATGAGAATACATAATGAAAATATATAAACAGAATAATATACACTCGTTTCACAATTGTGCATGCTCTCTGAGAGAAAAGTGAGATTCAGGAAAGAACATTTTTTTCTGTAATGTTTTATTTTATCTATTTTTGGAGAGAAAAAAAATCAGTAGTCTGTGATCATAAAAACATTCAGAATGTAATGGGGACAGGGAGAGTTGTGTAATTGAGAGCAGTCCATTCCAGGGGTCTCTAGGGGGCTTCTAACTTTCTGTTTCATGACTTGAGCAATAATGATAATGCCGCTCCTTGCCCCTATACATTATATTTTATGCAATGTTCTGTGTCACTCCTAAAGGAACGTGTTATAAGAGAAGGAAAATCATGGATTACGATGGTCTGATCCTGTTGCGATGAGGCACACTCTGAGTTGGGGCCAATTTCCAAGGGACAAAGAATCAGTTGTAATCTACTGCCTCAGAAACTCAATGGAAGGTCAGTTCCGTGTCTGTTCTCCCTCAATGGCAGTGAGTGTGAGTTTTTTGAGTTTGGGTGGCATCTAAGGATAACAAAATCTACAATGCAGTAACGAAACTGGATAATAGCTTTAAAAGGACTACTATAATTCACATATTAGTCTATAACCAATAATATGGTTTTTTCCCCATTAATTTAAACTGAAGACTAATATAAAATACACAGTAGTATACATCTAAACCTCTAAAATAATACATATCATATAGGTTTACTGTATTTTAACACATTGCCGCAAATGACAGCAAATGTGTTTCTAAGCACGGTCATCAATTTTAAAAGTGTGTGGCAACATGTTAAAGGAGCTAGTGGTGTTTTCCCCAACATACTGGCCTAGTTTCCTTTAGTTCTGGCATTCAAGTCTCTCCAGACTTATTTTCATTAGCATCCAGCATCCATACACTGTCAACATTTCACAAAAAGACATCCTTCCCGTAAAATAGATGATGCCGGGAGCCTCTGGTTTGCCACAGAATCAAGTCACTCAAAAGGTCCTGTAACAGCAGCTCATTTAAACAAAGCTGTCTGCGGTAGGCTGGAAGCAAGCCAGAACAGTATTTCCCCTTTATTAATAGAAGCACTTGGGTTGGAATCTCATGTTCTAAATCTGCTGCCATTACATTTGTTACTTTCCTACAATCAAATGAAGTGCTCAACTGGGTCAGACACATCTGGTACTGAGCATGGGCGCTGGTGGCTTGTGGAGAGCCAGAAGGAAATGAGAGTGGACAGAACATTCTGCAGGCCTGGGTGTATCACAGAAAACAAACTAGGAACTAAGACATCAGAGAGAGGAAGAGGAAGTTACAAATGCAAAAGGCAAGAGCTCATTGGCCATCACGGCACCATGGGGACTTTGGAAGGAGTTGCCCTGGCAATCGAAAGCAAGCAATGTGAATCTACCAACTGCATCAAGGGAAAAGATGGACAATATTCTGCTATGTGATTTACAGTGTCTGAACACCTGCCGGAGGGTCAGCTATGAGTTGGTTCTGACTAGACTGTCTTAGGGAGCTTTGGTGGCTTAGTGGTAATGAACTGCACTGTCTCCTCAATGACTGTGTTTAAATCCACCACCTGCTAAACAGGAGATAGGTGGGCAGTCTCTTGCTGTACCACCTTTGAAAACCTGCTGGAAGGTTAGCAATGAGCTGGCTTTGACTTGCTGGAGCCCAAGTCAACAACAGCAGATGATAATGAACAGTAACAGCACCATGGGGAGGAGGCCTGGGAGGCACAACAGTTCAACAATTCACTGCTAACCCCTAAGGTTAGCATTTCTAGCCCAACTAGGGCTCTAAAGGAGAAAGACTTAGTCACCTATGAATATTATAGCCAAGATGACCTTATGACACAGTTCTGCTCTGCCACATGAGGTTGTCATGAGTCCATGACACTTAACCCTGACAAAGCCCAGAAAAGAAGCCAGTGGGAGGGTCTAGGATTTGTGAATCACAGTGTGCTCACCCACACAGGGAAGTCTGACCTTCTTCTCTGAGAATGGCAGTACTCATTCCTGCACTAAGAAGGGCTTCCTATTATCACCTTTCCTCCAGAATCCAAATGGCACTTAAAGATATTACATTTCCTTGTCCCAAAGGGCTTGAAGGAAGTCTCAACACAGCGCCACATTAGGAAAGCATTCATTCACAACTGAGCACAGAGGCAGAGGGTGGGCTGCTTCCAGCCGGTGCAGCTCAGGGAGGGCCGGGACAGGCTGGAACAGCCCAGCGGTGAACAGTGTCTAAGGGCATCTCCTTTCCACTTAAGGACTGAGCCACTGGATGCAAAGACATCCTGGAGCCCAAGGAACAGGCTTCCTTTACTGTAGCTCTACTTCAAGTTGAAGAAGAAAACATTTCTTTTTGGAAACTGATAAATCGGAGGTGGTTATTTATAGAATCAAGTCTTTCCTCCAGTCGGCTCTCCACATTTGCCTGCAGGTTATTTCCCTGCAGGCCAAACAGGTGCCCTGTAAGCAAAGTGAGGAACTGCAACATCGTTCCCATCATGAGACAGCAGAAATGATGCCTGAGAAACCCTAAGTAAGTATCTAAAAAAGGGAAGCAAAGCAAACAGAAACCACCATCAAATCTTCACCACCGTCAGCTCATTTCTTACTTTTACATGCCCAAAGGGGCAGGTATTGAAAAGCATTTGTGATAAAAGGAAGACAAGAAAAGACTATCCCACACAGTATATGAAGAATTGTGAAAGAATTACAAATTATGAAGCAGGTAAGAAAAAAAAAAAGACATCATTTGCTACTGGAAGGGTTGTAAAGCAGAAGTCTACACGGACACAAGCTTGTTTCTGTAGTGTCCCATTAATTCCAGCCTACAGCACTGCTGGAGGACAGAGGGACAGCTGCCTTCTAGGGTTTCCAGGGTTGCAAATCTTCACAGAAGTGACTACAACACTGTTCTCCTTTGAAGTTCAAACCCTGATCTTTTTGTTAGCAGTAGAGTGTTCAAATCACTGTAGCACTAAGGCCCCTTCTGTCGTTTTTTGCTGCCAGGTCACCTTGACACATGGTGATCTCGTGTAATGACGAGGTCCTGCGCCACCTTCATGAGGCCACTGCAGCTGTCACATCAGCCCATCTAACAGGGTCCCCTTCCTTTTCCTGGACCCTCTACTTTACCAAATGCCATGTATTTTTCTAGACCTTTCTTGACCGGGTGTCCAAAATATGTGAGTGAAGTGTTGTCATGCTCACTTAAAAGGAGCATTCTTATTTCCGTATTTTTTTCTGAGACTGATTTGTTCGTTCTTTTGACACTCCATGATATATCCTATTTTCTTTCTCAAGACCATGATTCAAATGTAGTGATGGTTTACAGTGTTAAAAAATGAAGTGTTTGTCATACTTGATATAGAGAGATGGTGAATAGTCATCATTTTTTTATTAGAAAATAGAAAAATAGTTCAATTCTTAGTAAAAATAAAGAGTAAAAGTACTTTTTAGTAAAAATAGGAAGCTCTGGTAGTCTAGTGGCAAGAAGCTGTGCTGCAATCCCAAAGGCATGTGGTTCGAGGTCACCAGCTACTCCTCAGAAAAAGGATGGGCAGTCTCCTCTCATGCATTTAACTGCCTCTGAAAACCCACCAAGGGTCAGCCATGGGTCAGTTCTGACTCCATCGTACACAGCAGTCAAAAATCAAGATTTTCTCACAATACTGGATAGCCTGTTCCCATACTTCCAACTTGGTTGAGAAATTAATTACCTTTAAGATGGGGCATGTGAGATGAACTCAACTTATCACACACACACACACACACACACACACACACCCAAAAAAACAAACCACAAACCACACACATATACACTACTTCTTTAAGATATCTCCCTGGCCATGTGGACCTTCAGCAATGACGACTCTGAATGCCTTATCTTGGAAAAGGAATGCTTGCTTTAAAAAACTTGCTTTTTGTTTGACTCAGTATTTACTATCTAGTCAACTGGGAAAATAAATCAGAAAGTGTGCAACTCAGATCTCTGGGAAGACATAAAACAAGATTGTTGTTGGTTAAAATAGAAAATCATATTATATGTATATATATATATCTGTATCTCTTCTAATCAATTTTTAAAAAGACAAACTTGGAGCATTCTATAGTATTTGGAATGGCAAGCTTTGCCCATACTCTGTACACACACACACACACACACACACACACACACACACACACAGACATATACACCAACAAACACCCCACAACCACCACAAATAGGTAGTAAACTGCTTGCCACTGAGTTGACTCTGAGCTGAATGAAGAGACCCTACATGTGCCAGAGGAGAACTGTGCTCCACAGGATTTTCATTGGCTGAAGTTTTGGAAGGAACCTTCTTCCAAGACATTTTGGAGTAAACTCCAACAACTAACCTTCAGCCAGCAGCCAAGCCTATTTGCTGTCATCTGTGAAGCAAACCCTTTCTGTGGAGTCCCTTCTGACCACCATCACTACTCCTTGTTTATCTGGACACACAGTGCCTAATTCTATTCTGAATAGTTTGCTGGTCCATTCCTGGAATATAATTTAAGACTTAAGAATGACATCAATTTAGAAGAATCTACTTCTGGAGAAATTGTTCCTGTATGTCTTAGTTATCTTGTTTAATACCACAGTGGATGTCTTTAACAGACATATGCTTATTTTCTCATAGTCTACAAGACCACGAGTCTTAGTTCTGAGCACAAGCACCATGGGAAAGCTTTTTATTTCTGTGTCTCCTCTTCCTGGGAGTTTGTCAGAGCAGAGAACTGGATCCAGGACCACTTTCCACTCCTGGTTCTTCTTCCTTAGTTGCACCGAACTACTTCTTCCTCTGTCTTTTCCCTCCTCAGATCTCTTGCAAGATAAATGGTGTTACAAGCAATAACTCAGGGGAATTCCCTTTATGCTAGATCAGGGCTGTAACAAGATTCAGGATGTTGAATTCCATCCCTAATCCTCTTACAATTGATTGGCTTATTGGCTCATGGGGATCATTACCTAACTTTAAGGCCACACTATCTATTACATCCAAAACATTTGAGAATCATGGTCCAGCCAAGTACATGTATATTTCTGGGAACACAAATCAACTGATCACATGGTAAAGGAACGAATCTACAAAGTGGAGAATGGAGGAAGGAGGTGTTGAGAGAGGCAGGTACGTGAGGGGAGAGAAGCAGCTAACAACCAAGATGTGCCCATGAGGGGCTGTTCTGTGTCGAGTTTTAATTTGTAAGACTTTCCCCTAACCTGGGAGCAGGGAGCACAGAATTCATCATACTTACATGCAGGTTTTATCTTTCTACATTGTAATTTTATATGGTGTCTCCAATATCTTAATGAAATCTGATGGTAGTGTGAGAAGGAGGCCAGTAAATCAAGTTGTGATGCTCTCTGTTTACCCCTTCTCACAAGTCCACCCTGGTATCCACGGCCTGGGCACAACATCTCTGCAGATGGGCTCCCTTGTTCTAGAGCTCAGCGCTGAGCAGGCTGTGAGAGGCAGAAAACTAACAAATGGCTGAGGGGTAGTGAGTGGACTAGCAAACAGTGAGGAATCTAAAGATTTCTTTTTAGATATGCTTCAGAACCTTCTGATCCTTGATGGTGAACTGACCTGAAATCTAATAAATCCAAGATTATAAATGAGAGTCGGGGGAACCTGCCATAATTCAGTGTGCTGACAGATGTTGTTGTTAGGTGCATCTGAGTTGAGTAGGTCTTATAGTGACTTTAAGAACAACAGACCCGAACTCTTCCCCACTCTGTGCCACCCTCACAATCTCATCATGTTCAAGCTCATTACTGTAGTCACCGTGTCAAGCCACCTCACTGTCTTCTTTTAAATGAAGCCTCTAACTTTTCCAGCATAGTGTCTTTTCCCAAGCAGCCCCTTCCTGATACATGCTACATCGAAAGACATTTACTTGGCACAACTGTGAGTGGCCATCTCCCAGGTGTCTTGATCATTTCTCTTGCACAAATCAATGCCTACTACCAAACCTGTGGGCCTCGAGTTAGCTGTAACCTCATGTGTGCCAGAGTAGAACTGGGCACCACAGGGTTTTCCAAGGCTGGTTTTCCTAAAACAGATCACCAGGACTTTCTCGTGAAGTGCCTCGGGGTGGATGCACATTTCCAACCTTTCAATGGTAGCCAATCATCTGACACTACCAAGGGGATCCAGGCCTGCTGCAAGACTACAAAGGGTCATTTTCCCGCATAGGTAGCCTGTCTTCTGTGAGGGCATCCTGCCACTTTCAGGGAGCTCCAGTGGCACAGTCTGTAAGGGACTATGCTGTCAACCCAAAGGCTGAGCCTTTCTGGTGGTTTGAATCCACCAGAAGCTCTGAGGGAGGAGAGAGGAAGGTCATCAATCTCCTCCCCTTGGAGTTCCAGCCTAGCCTAGGAAAGCCAAGCAAAGGTGAGCTATCCGTGGTTCCAACCTGAGGGCTGTCAGGCTGAGAGTGCCACTTCCTGCCACATTCTGTGAGGCCAGGAGGACGCAAGAGCCAGAGATATGTCCACCTTGCTTGGAGTTAAGTTATGAAAACGTAGACTGATTTTTCTCTACCAGAAATTATCATTGTTTCAAAAGCAAATGCACACTAAAGAAATAACCGAGGATGTGTACTCACTGAGGAAATAAATTTGCATCCCCAAGCAAGAGGAAATGTTGCAGCCATTTTCTTCCCTCAGAAAAAGAAAACTATAAAAAGGGATGGGAATTTCAGATATGAAGAGAAAAGAGTCACATGAGTTATACTGTACAGAAGAGGCCAGATAGTATGCTAAGTGACAAATGATAAATAATTTACATCCCTATAGATCTGGCATATTCCTCTGCAATGTCTTTTGTTATTTATACTGACTTCACTGTAAAACCTCATTGCATTCTCTGGGCTATCTCAAGTCGTATACAAATATACATGCAGCATAATTTCTCACCTGCTGTCTTAATATTGGTTACTGGGCCTTGTCATATTTTTGATTTGCAAATAAAATACTCTCTCCATTCTCTTTGGGAGAATTTTATCAAAACCTGCCAGTCCTGAACAGGGAAGCATTTCACAATCAAAAGAGAGGCAAAATAACAGTCTTTCAGGAAACAAGATAAAGATTCACACATAATTAAGCCAGGACTATAGGATTATTTAAGTGGATCTATCTTTTATGAATAATTGAACTCCTATAAGCTCTTCAAACTTCTGGATACATGCAGGGGCTGGCATGTATTTGTTGAAGACAAAAGAAATGATGGAGGGGATGGGAAAGAAGTAGACAATTAACTGTTAGTTGTATCTATGTGTGCTAAGTCCTCTATGAAGTTTATCTTCTTCAGTCTCCATAAAAATACTAAGATTAAAACAAACAAACAAACCACAACCAACCAAAGCCAAATCACTTCCCATATACCTCAGTCGAGTGACCTTCCATTTGGTTTCCTGTGCTGTCAAACTTTATAGAACATTTCTCTCCTTAACCCCACAGAGCTGCTGGTGGATTTGAACCACTGGCCTTTAGATTATTGAGGTGTTACTACTCCCATTTTACAGGAGAAGGAATGGAGTATCGGTAAAGGTCATGTGGCTGGAAGGAGGCAGAATCTTCTTTCCTATCTTTGCATTTTATGGTTGGGAGCAAAGATTGGGTCAAGATTTTCACAAAACAGACTTACTTCCAAGCCAGGAAAGAATTAACAGAATTCAGCAAAATATACAAATTGTCCTCATAAATTTGTCTATAGTTCTTTTGTTTTTTTATTAAGTTCTTTAAATTCCAATAGGGATAACCATTCTTTTACACAATTACAGACTTGAGGCAAATGGTCTCAAAATCTGTTGCCTTTGAGCTGATTCTGACTTCAGAGTTGAACTGCCTCACGACGAGGTTTTCACGACTGTAATCTTCACAGAAGCAGACTGGTGCCTCTTTATTACATAAAATAGCTAGTGGATTCGAACTGCTGACCTTTTAGTTAGCAGCTGACTGCTTACCCTCTACACCACCGTGACTCCTTGACAAATGCTATACAACTGAGAAGGTATGGAGCTCATATCCAATCAAGCTAACTTAAATCCATGTACAGGCACAGCACTGGCTGCCAGTATTTGCTCTCATGAGGACAGCAAACTACAAATAAATCATTAATGCCCTCCTGGTTACCTACTCAGAAATGTACTTGCCAGGTCAGCTTCTAAATGGGTCCTTTCAAAAACAGTCGATTTTCTTTTATTGGGACAGAGAGATATGTAATAGAGCCAGAAGGTTAACAGGAGTTTAATAGGAGCATAAGGTTATCTTGGTAATTAAAGACTTTCCAGGAGGTTAATTACCCGCCCCCAACACTTCCAAGGCACAGAGTGAATGAGCAGTCACAAAAATTTGGGTTTAACAGAGTATTCTATCCCACACTCACAAGGCCACATTTTACGCTTTATTTATTTTTTATTTTTTGACGGCCAAATTAAAACTATATTCCTTTTATGAATCACTGGGATTTTTTTAATAAAAAGAAATGCATGCCATTAAACTAATCATATCAATGACATATAAGAAAGAAAAAAACAAAACTAACAAGTCAAAGAAGCCAAGAATGATACAATTTGGAAAGTGAGAGCAATAAAGTATTCATGAGGGACAGACAGAGGAGAGTGAGAGACTGACATTCAGTTGGGTTTTAAATCCCTTTTTTTTTAAAATTTAGGTTGTTTATTTTTCATTTCAATGAACATCTACAGAGATTTTGGAATTCCATTCATTCATTGTTGCACCCTTCTCCCCGCACAA
>NW_006399953.1:1795018-1842594 GCF_000299155.1 Elephantulus edwardii
TTGAAAAGCAAAAGAAAAATCCCTTTTAACGGTTTGGTAAGCAAAGGTGTACCGGTGACTCGATCTCCTGGAAGTGGACAGAGCAACGGCATGTGCTCAAGCACAAGCTGGTCTGGTCCAGATGACCTAAAGGTTTGAAAAGCTCCGCTCTGAAAACGTGAGGAAAAGCCAGTTTGCTTGTGTTGCCCACGATCCTGAAGGGATTGGGACTAGAGACCAATGAATGGATTTCCTTTTGACAACAGCTCCTTTCTGCGCTCATCCAAACCATCTTGGTGTCTCTCCTGGAGTTCAGATTGGAACCTTCCAGAAGCTTCCCACAGTCTTCCCAGTGTGTCTGTGCCCTGCCCTGGCCCATCTCCACTCAGGAGTTCAGCCAATTGCTCTTGCAACAGAAATCACATCTTGCCATCCTCTATTAAACCTTCCAATGGTTTTCCATTGTACTCAGAACAGATTACAGTCCATACCAGAGCTTGCTTTTGTTTGAGTTCCAACTTGTTCTGTCAACCTCTCCACCCCCCACCCCTACCCCTGCGCCACCTCACCACCCATCCATGGCTGTCAAACCTTTACTCAGAACACCACCATGGCCTGCTTCTTGAGCATAACAATCTTGGGCCCATGGCTTAGTTTGAGTGTTATCTTCTCTCAGGGGCCCTCCTCGCCAGGCCATTGCAATCTGCTACGATCCCCTATTTGCAGGCACTCCCATAGAATCTTTTGAAAAACAGCCTCAGATTGCTTATGCAGCTCATCTTTTCTGTTCTTTTGTTTTCCTCAACATCTAAAGCAGACCACAGCATGTAGACCAAGTCCTGTGGTTACTAATCCTGGGCCCTTCAGATGCCTAAAGTGTGGAGATGAAGTTGAATCCTTAGGAAAGGTCAGGAACAGTCACGCCATGTTGTTGTTGTTATTGTTAGGTGCCGTTGCATCGAGTATGACTCATAGCGATTCTATGAATGATACATCTGAACCCTGTTCTATCCTGTGTCATCCTCACGCTTCCTGACACACAAGAGCCTATTGTGGCAGTCACAATGTCAATCCATCTGATTGAGGGTCTTCCTTTCCTTTGATGACCCTCCACCCTTCCCAACATCATGTCCTTCTCTAAGGAATAGCACTTTCTAGCAACATGCCCAAATTATGTTAGGTGAAGCCTAATTATTCTTGCCTCCAAAGAGCACTCTGGCTGCCCCCTCTCCAAGACATATCTGTTTGCTTTTTTGGCCTTCCATGGGATGTTTGGTGCTTTTCTCCAACACCATAGGATAATAGTTAAAACCATGATCATTATACTTTTTGAGTACCTGCTTAGAGAACTCTGGTGGTCTAATGTGGGGGGAGTTGCTGACTAAGCCAACAGTCACCCGTGGTTCGTTCCACCAGCAGCTCCTCAGAAGAAAGAAGGCAATCTCCTTCAGTGCAATTTACATTTTCATAAATCCAGGGGAGGGTCAGCTAGGAGTCAGTTCTAGCTCAATATCAATGAGTTATTTTGAGTTAGACTTGTCATTTGCCATTGAGTTGGAACCGACTTATCCAGTGGGTTTTCAGAGGCTGTAAATCGCATGGAAGGAGATTGTCCGTCCTTCTCCTATGGAGCAGCTGGAGGATTCAAATCTTGTGCCTTTATGTTAGCTGTGCAGCTACTTACCACTAGGCCACCAAGCTCCCTTAGTTTGACAATGACGATGCATGTTGTCCTACACACATTCATAAATTTAAAATACAAAAATATTCACATTTCCATCCCCCTAAAACTTTAAGAGGCTGTTCTTTGTTATAGTACACTAAATTCCTAGGCAGATTGTATCAGGCACAGAGAAATGGTGTTCAAGATTTCAATGCTAGTAGGAAGTACCAGAAGGTTCAGTCAGTATTTCTGTATGTCTAAAAAGAGAGACAGAAAGAAAGACTGAGGAAATGATGCATTCAAATTATGGTGCTAGAGAAAATACTGACTATAGTATAGACTTCCAGAAGAACAAGCATATCCATCTTGGATAAGGTGCAGCCAGAATTCTCCTTACGAGCAAAGATGGCAAGTTTTTGGCCAATGGACCCTGAGCATGTCATGACAAAGTATGCATCCCTGGGTGAGGACATGCTTGGTAAAACAGAGGGTCCATGAACCAGCAGAAGACACTCAGTGAGACAGACTGACAGAGTGGCTGAACGAACGGACACAGACAGCAGTGTCCGTGAGGATGGGCCAGGGTTGGATAGCATTTCATTCCATTGTATCTACAGTTGTATGTATAATAGACTCAACAGCATCTAACAAACAGGACAATAATAACAGCAAAAGGAGTGAGGCTACTCAGGAATGTGGAAAGTTACTTTAAGTGGATGGAATGTATTCTTGCCATTTCCCCTCACCACAGTTACATTGTGTGACTGTCACATTATGTACCATAGGCCCCTGGGAACATCACCTTGTAAGGGACAGGCAGTGAGTGATCTCTGTCAGACTCCCCAGCTAATGAGACACCCTCCTATCTCCTGCTGGGAGGTAATGGGTTCAACCGGCTGGGAACACAACCTCAGCAGGAGTCCCAGGATCTCTTCTGGAAGGGCGAGTGACACAGAAATATACCGCAGAAATATGTTTGCTGTTTTACTGGCAAACATTTTCTAATTCTAGACCAGGTACATAGTCCATTAGTGGGATTTGGGGGAAACAAAATAACCAAACACCATAATCATTATTTTTTTTGTGGCCTGGAATCTTTCATCTTTATGAGATGATAGTAATGTTTTAGAAGTATTATTACAGGGTTATTTGATAACAATAATGATCTTTTATTCTTTGTAATGATTGAAGAGTTTTAAAAGACACTTTGATATATGTTAATAATATCTGATCTTAACAGTGATCTTTTCAGATATAAGGAGCAGTAATCACGTCGCACAAGTCACAGTAGGGGAAACTGAGGCCTAGAGCAATGAAACAGCATCCTTCAAAGCTTCAAGCTCAGCAGAGCACCTCCAGGAAGTAAGTGGTCCAACAGTATCCTTTCAATAAGTCATTATTGATGGGCTGATTCAGAGGGAGCAGGGGAAGCTAATTCCCTCTGAAAGCAGTGATTCGATGCTAAGATTTAAGGAGGGCTTTTGTCAGGAGGAACTCTGTGTTGCAGCGAGAGGCTGGTAAGAGCGAACACATCACTCTGGAAGCAGAGTGCATTCTAAAGCCCTAACGAAGCTCTCAGTTCTCTGCACCTTCATCTGTTTCCCCTGAGACGGCAACACTTAAATCACAGTGTCACACAAACTACCCAGACTTGCAGCTTCCACAAGAGATATTCGGTATGTATGGAAGAGATGTTCCCCAAAGCTCTTTCCAATCTATTTTCTCATCCCATGCCTTCCTGTCTAGTTTTTTTCCCCTCCAGAAATAATACTCTTATAGCTTATATTGCTGCTGTTTCTGTCTTAATGAGTTATAGGAGTACATTTTATGGTTTCAGAAACAGCCATCTCAGGCAGTGAATCAACACACAGGCTTCTCTTCTTCAACCGTCTCCACAAGAAAAGAAATGGAGAGGCTAGCAGTGCACCTCCACAAATGATGTACCCCGTTTATCTGTGACACTTTGGCTCCTTCTCTCTTATATCCGAGGCCTCAGTGGCTTTTTGTCCCTGCCCCTGAACTTCCTTGCCCAATTATTGACAAAGGAGCCTGAGGTCAAAGCATAGATGCTGATAAATCATCGTTTTGTTAGTGACAGGCCAAGCTGGCTTCCCACTCCTGCGCAGTGCACAGAAGAAGGTTCAGAAGACAAACTACACCAGCAATCTCCAGTTCAGGACCAGTGAGGCCAGGAGGCATAGTTTTGGTTTTGAAACCCACTGCTCAAATACACAGATGTTCTAATTTATGTTGAAGGTGAAAGCAGCTGAGTGAAAGTCAGATTTCATACATTCTAGTTTCCTCTACATACTTACCTCCAGAAAATGCTCTGCCTGCTGTTCTCGATCCAGCTTCCTTGAAGTTGTTGTAATCAGACCTGTGTAAAAACGAGAATATTTGAATTTGAAATATCTGGGGTGATAGTTGACTGAACATCAGAAGTAAGTCCAGTTAAAGGAAAAACAACAGCGATGGGGATGTGAACTATCAAATCCCCATTGGGAATCAGGGGGTCTCAGACAATAGTCTTGAAACATATTAAAATTTACAAAGAAAACTTTCAAAATTTGTTTCAAGTCTGCTTACCGCAGCTGAGGCACCATAATCATTTTGGGGATATGAAAACTTCCTAAAAGACTACTGTTTCTATCATAATGAGGAGATTCAATGATCCATCTGCATAAGACTAAAGTCCCACCATTAGGACTTCATTAGTTATTTCAGAGTTCTTGAACAATTAGTAGGTTGTTGATACTGATTAGATTCAGGCCATGAAACAGCAATTTCTTATTTAACTGTTATATGCTTATATAATTTTTTTCTACTTGACTAGGAAGGTTATTTCCATGATAATGAATTGTATACACCATTATTTCATATTTAATATCTCCTATCCACTAAAGATCTCTTAATTTTATTTTAGGTGCTTAAATCTTTGCACAAAGTAAGTTCCACTTGGAAAATATCTGGCCTTTCTTAGAATGCTGTTTCTCATGAATGACTCACTACCTGGAACGGACAGGCAAAGGTCAAGGAATAAGAAGACAAAAACTTCATGGGCTCTCAGCTTATGGCACTAATGTGCCTTTTGCAGGTTTTATTATTCTTGTCGTCAAATGGCAAGGGGGAGGCCAAATTCATATTCAATTTCTAGAGTCTATAATATTTCCAAAGAGAATATGAGTGATCTAGTTTTCATGGTGTCGCCTGATTGACAGAAAAAGAACAGAGAGGAAATCACATGAAAACCTCAATAGCCATGAGGTTTGTAAAATATAGAAAATGTATTTCATCAGAATCTGCAGTGGTGTGCCTGGCCTCAAGCTACCATTTATGGTGAAGTGATGGTGGGAGCCCACAAGTATCAGATAAGCCAAAAAGGAGGCTAAGTGACTCCCTAAGCTCATCAAAATAAGACCCAGATTCATGACATTACTCTTCAGAGTGTGGGGTCAGTGTCTTTTACCCTCATCTCTCCTCACGGTCAAAGCTTTTGAGATTCTGTTGCACAAATGATCTGCCTTTCCATGAATTTTCTCTGGTCCTGCCTCAGTGCTTCACCTACATTCATCAAGATTTACCTCAGATGTTAGCCGTCTGGCCCTTTCTCACTGGACTTGCTGAATATCTGTTAGGTCTCACATGACTCACATACTCTACCATGACTGTCCTTGTTGTCCAATATGATACTTTTTTTTAGTAGCTCTGTCAGCTCGGTGTTTAAGTCCTTGCCTCCTGACTGAGAGAAGCTTTGGCTCCATGAGAGAAAGCAGAAGTAGTTTGCATTTGTCAAGATTTACAGCTTTGGAAACTCCATAGGGCAAGTTCTGCTCTGTCCTGTAGAGTTCTGTGAATCAGAATCGACTCAACAGCTATTGATTTATCATCCTTTGCTCACAAATCTATCAAACAGTCACTATGCAGATTGACAGTTACTTTACAGGAATCCATTATCACTGTGTTGATTTTAACTCATAGTGACTCCAGAGGAGAGAGCAAAACTGACATTAAGGGGTTCCAAAGCTGTATTTTTTACAGGAACAGGTTTCCAGATCTTTTTCTCATGGAATGCATGATGGATTCAAAACACCAAACTTTTCATTAGCATCAAACACTTAACCATGATGCCACCTAGACTTCTTACTTCATGAGAAGTACCTGCCTTTTCGTTATGGATCCCTCATGTCCACCAGCCCCTGGACACAGATTAACCAAATCCAACACTAAACTCACTGCCTTTGATTCAACTCCAACATGGCAACCATCTATTAGACATCCCAAGCACTAAATAATCTTAATTAGAACAGACTGCTTAATTTCTCCTGTGAAGCAGCTAGTGGGTTTGAACCATCAACCTTTTGGTTAGCAGTCTAAAGCTAACAATAACTCACTAATAGTTAACAAAGTTGCTGTAAAAGAAAAGGACTTTAAAGTACTATTTTTTTTTATTTTAGTCTTCAGTTTTTCTCTGACCTAAGCAACCTATTGTTAAAAATAACCTAAATTTGGCTAACATTGCATAATAACGAATTTCAGAAGTTCAAGTAGGGTTTAAAAGAGGCTGTGGCACTAGGAATACCATTGCTGATATTAGATGGGTCCTGGTTGAAAGCAGAGAATATGGGAAGAATGTGTTTTATTGACTATGCAAAGACATTTGACTGTGTGGATCATAATAAATTCTGGCAAGCCTTGAGAAGAATGGGAACCCCATTGTTAATATGAAATCTATATCTAGATCAAGAAGCTGGTGTCCTAACAGAGCAAGGAAACACTACATGGCTTAAAATCCGAAAAGGAATACATCAAGGACGTATCTTCTTCTCCACACTTATTTAATCTGTGATTGGAAGAAGACTCATTAACAATCTGCATTATGCAGATGACACAACTTTGCTTGCTGCACTGGGTCAATACACAACATCACCATAAATGAAGAGAGGATTAAAATTGTCCATGATTTAATTTTGTTTGGATCAACAAACAACAGCTGGCAGTTAGGAGGTCAGGAGGTGCACTGCATTGGGCAAGCCCACAGTCAGGGACCTCTCCAAAGTATCAAAGAGCCCTGATGTTAGTTTAAAAACTAAAGTGCGTCTGATTCAGGCTAGTCTTTTAAATCACTTGTTATGTTTCTGACAGCTGGACAATGAATAAAGATGACAGAAGAAGAACTGATACCTTTGAATGATAGTGTTAGAGAGGAGTATTCATTGGCAAAAGAACAAAAGGATATGTCTTGGGAGAGAGTGCAACCAGAGTGCTCCTGGGAGGCAGAGATGGTAACACTTCATCTCTCATACTTGGACATGTTGCCAGAGAGGTTTTTCCTTGGAAAGGGACATCATGCTTGGAAAAGTGAAGGGTCAGAAAAAGAAAGGAACATCCCTCCCATGCCATGAGACGAACTGACAGAGTGACTGTGGAAATGAGCTCAAGTGTGTCAGAGATGATGAGAATGGCACAGGATAGAACAAGCTCAAGTCTATTGTTCATAGGGTTGCTATGAACAGCACTTGACTCGATAGCACCTAACAATAACATGTTTGTTTGTGTATGGGAAGATATTTAAGCATGTGGAGAGTACCAGGTATTTATATTCCTTTAAAAGTCTTTCCTAGTTTCCTTTATGTGAATAACACAATGTCAGGCAATCTGGAAACAGAAAGATGAGTGTACGTTAGATTACAGAGTTTCAAGGTTGAGGGTACATGATTGGCTTTCCTTCCCTGTTGGTCCACTGTAATCACCTGGGACACACAGCGGCCCCTGCTAAATCCCAAATCAGCTGAATCTCCTGCGAGATGACCTTAGGTGGTCCTCTGATGACAAGAAAGGGGCTTTATCCAGTTCCTTTATTGAGTTCCACTGTGACTTTTTATTGTTTTGGGGGTTTTTTTCTGTCCTACTGCTTCCAAGAATGAAATACACTCAACTATTCTAGCAGTTGGGTCTAATTGTCCAATTCTTTGTATGTATAAGGGAGTGAAATAAAGTGTGTGTGTGTGTGTGTGTGTGTGTGTGTGTGTGTGTGTGTGTAAGAGGGCACACACCTGCACATGTGTGTGAGGACAAATGTGTGTGACAGTGTGTACATTGTGTGATGAATGTGTGTGAGGGAGGGGGGTGTGTGTGTGTACATGTGTGTGTGGGGGGAAAGAATGAGTGTATTCATTCATGTGTCTTAGAGACTGTATGATAGAAACTGTGTGTATAGTAGGAAAAGAAAGAGTGTGTGTCTGTGTAAGAAAAGGAATATGAGTATAAAAGAGAAAGCATGCCTGTGTAAGAAAGAGTGTGTGTGTGTGTGTGTGTGTGTGTGTGTGTGTGTGTGTGTGAGAAATGGAGACAGGTATGGGGGGGGGGGGGTGCTAACAGAGGGAGGGAGCAGCAGGAGAGCAGCTCTCTGACTCATCCTAAGAGCATGGCGGTCACCCCAGTAGGGCGTCCAGCATACAGATCTGACACCTTCATATTTAGAAATGTGACAAGGTCATATGCCACTCTGTGGCTCTTTCCAAGTGAGAAGTAGCTCCTCTTTTCACAAGGATGTGAGAGGTCCTGGCCGAGTCTCCCCTCCTCCCCATGACATTCTGTTAGAGGACATGACGGGAATGAGAACACTGAGCCCAGGAGGGGTAATGGGCTCTCAGCTCTTCTCTCTCTCTAACAGGCACAAAAGGCCACCAGTCCCTTTGCTTTTTATTGTCCTGAGGACTCTCAGGTCACTTTAGGTTGGTTTCCCTAGGGTCACCGCCAAGGTCATTGTGGCGTGACTGTGCCCAATAGTCAGCTTCTCCTGATGGTTCTCAGACAGCGTCTTCCTTACAATGCACATTCTTAACTAGGAGGGCTGCCACTCTCTTTCCATGTGCAGACCAGGGAGACAGGCACCCTGAAAATGTGAAACTACATGCTCAGCTGTGAACCTAGAGCTGTGAGGACACCAAGCACCTTCTCCAGGAACCACGGTGGGGAAACAGCTGTGAGTGGCAGGGCTCCAGGCTCCTAAGCTTGATGTCCTCAAGTTGATATGGACCCACAGTGACTCTAACAAGGCTTATTTTTAATTGTAAATACTACCAGTTTTTGTTTGGGTGGTTTTCCCCCCCTTTAGCTTAAATATTTGGGGGGGGTTTCCCCTTGGGAAAGTAGAGGATTGGTGAAAAAGAGGGAAGCCTTCCATAAGAAGGACTGACACAGTGATGGCACCAGTGATGCAAGCAGAGACTATGAGGCTGGCACAGGACAGGGCAGCGTTGCGTCGTGTCATACAGGGTCAGTGTGAGCTGACTGACTCAGCAGTCCCAAACAATAACATTAACTGGACCCCTTCTTTTCTAACAGGATACAAGCAAAAGTGTAGAGGGTGTATCTTATTCAGTTTGTGTTTCTAAATCCAGGGTTTCAGGCTCTGATTTAAAGTAGAACGTTGTAGGAGCCAAACAAAATCTGCTTGAATGAGGATGATGTGGATGTGATGTCTGAGCCTCTCAATACTGCTGTAGTCACAGTGGTTATGTGTTCCTGGTAGATGGAAGGTAAACTTATCTCTGTGGTTTTCTTCATTCTTTCAACAAGTTTAATGTTTTAATAATTTCTAGACTCCCTCTTCCACGATGACTGAAGACATTAGAATAGTTACGGATAGCTTTTTTCTCACCATCCCCAACCCCTAACTGAAGCTTCAGAGACCTCTACTGGCTTTGTGGTAAGGGCACCACTGCCAACGCAAAGGCATAAGGTTCAAATCCACCAGCTACTCTGTGGTCGAACAATGGGCAATCACCTCCCGCGTGATTTACTGTCTCTGAAAAGTCATAGAGGGTTCAGCTGGTTCTGACTCAAGGGCTGTGACAGTGGAGGGGATGCAGGGAGAATTGAAGATTCATCTGCAGCGGTTTGTGGCCAGTCTATGGTTTTACATTTGATTTATACCTAAATCATAGGGAAGGGTTAGCAAATAATATCTTAGTAGCCAACATTTATGGAGTACTGATGATTGTTGTTGTTATGTGCCATTAAGTCACCTGCGACTCATAGCGACCCGAGTTATAACAGTTCTGAACTCTGCTCTATACTGTTCCAACCTTATTGTCTCTGACACACCTAACCAGATTTAATACCCCAGTCAATGCATCAATCCACTTCATTGAGGGTCTTCTCTTCCTCTCCTGTGCTGTCCCTCCAACCTACCAAGCATGATGTCCCTCCTTGCAAATTGCTCAGAGTATGTGAGACAAAGCTTCAGAATCCTTTTTTCCAAGGAACAGCCTGGTTTCACCCTCTCCAGGATGAATCTGTCTGTTCTCCTAGTAGTCCATGGTATATTCAATACTCTTCTACAGTACCACAGCTCAAAGGCTTCAATTCTCCTTCTATCATCCCTAGTCTTTCTGACACATAGCGAGTAACTGTGAAGACTATGTACTGGATCAGACACACCTTAGTCTCCAGACTGACACTGTTGCTCTTCAGTACTCTGGAGAGGTTCCTGACAGCACACTATCCCAGTGCAATTTTTCTTTTGATTTCCTGGCTTCTGGTACCAAGAGTGTTGATTGTGGAGCCAAGCAAACTGAAGCCCAGAGGTGGGAATCTTTGTTTTCTTGATACTGAGCTTCAATCCATATTTAAGGCTGTAGTCTTTGACCTTCTGCAGCAAATGCTTCAGGTCTTCCTAAGTTTCAGCAAGCAAGGTATGTCATCTGCATAAAACAGATTGCTGGTGAGTCTTCTTCCACTCCTGATGCCACATTCCTTCTCATACTGATGGCGCAATCGTTAAATCTCTTGTCTGTTTAAGGTTTGGAAGTTCAAACTTAGCAGTCATTCCAAGGGAGGGTGGGGGTAGATCTTGAAATCTGCTTCTGTAAAGATTTATAGTTCTTAAAAACCTTAGGGGCTATTCTGTTGGTTGACTCTGAATCCACATAAAAGCAGTGAATTTGGTCTGTGGTGGTTTTTTGTTTGTTTGTTTGTTTGTTTGTTTGTTTTAAGCCAACATACTGAAACTCCGATGGTGCGGCTCTTAAAGAATCCAGGTGCTAACGGCAAACCTAGTGGATCTACAGAATTAAAAAAGGACCTTGTGAGCTGCTTCAGTAGAGATTTATAGCCTGGGAAGTCCTCTGGGGAAGTTCTGCTCTGCCCTATAGTGTTTGTTCGGGACAGAATAGACTCCATGGCACAAAACAACAAACAGTAATTCTTGAGTACTGGCTAGTACTAGGCACCATGATAAGAGAATCACATGCACTGTTTCTTTTTTATCTCATCACAGTCCAAAGAAAAAGGAACTATTATTACTCAGGAGTAATGACATCAATAACTTGTTCAAGGTCACTGAGTTAAAAGGTGGCTGAGCCAAAATTCAAACCTGGGATCTCTGGTTCGGAAGAGAAGTCACTGTCATTTTAACAGAAGAGGATGCAAGGTGGTGACCAGTCACCTGTCTAGGAGCCACAAGGTCTGTTCAATGTCTCTGCTAGGCCAGTAACTGATCAGGAAACTACAGGTAATCACGTCTTTCCTATGGAACCAGTCTCTACCTTGAATTATATCCCAAAGCCTCTTTCCAGCGTTAAAAGTCTTCATAATATTAAAATGTCAAGAATGTCTCCCTTGAGCATTGTGATCTTTTAAATACTGCGGTGCTGGCAAAGAACCCTGAATATACCAGGGACTGCCAAAAGAACAAACAAATCTGTCTTGGAGGAAGTGTAGCCAGAATGTTCCTTAGAAGTGTGGAGGGTGCGATTTCTCACATACTTTAGTTATCAGGAGGGGCTGGTCCCAGGAGAAAGAGAACTGTGTTTGGCAAAGTGGCTCATTCAGTGCCATCAAGTCAGAGCTAATAGCTAGCCCTTCATGGGTTTCCCAGGCTGTCAATCACATGGAAGGAAACTGTGCATGTTCCTCCCAAGGAGCTGCTGCTGGTAGATGTGAACCACCAGAGAGGCACAGCCTCTGGGATAGGAGCACAGCTTCCTACACACGAGGCCAGTAGGAGTCACAAAGTAAAGATAAAATCGATGGTGAAGAAAGAGGAAGACCTCCGATAGAACATACTGGTGCCACTGGGGCTGCGATAATGGGATTGGGGACAGGAGAAATTGTGAGGATGGCCACAAGATGAGGTGGTGCTTTGTCCTGCTGTACCTGAAGTCACAATGGGTCTCCACTCAATATCTGGCAGCCAACAACAGCTATATGGGATTGAGTTGGCAAAAGCAACATGAAAGGTTAGATAAGAAGCTTAAGGGGCACTGTGTTTACATCAATGGTAGAGAAACAGACTGGAAAAGAGTGATAATAGCCGGACAACTTGAAGAACATATTCTGTGGTGCCACTGAATTGTACATGGAGAAAATGCTGAATTATATATGTTTTTATGTGTATATATTTTCAACCAAAAGACTGAAAGGAGAGGTTTTTAGTCTTCTTCCTTATCTACCATTTCTTAGACTCCACTCTCTCCTCAATGGCTCCAAGTTTCAGCTATCCAAGGCTTGGATAAATCACTTCAACAAGAAAAGGAAGCACTTACTGTGTTCTGGTTTTTATTTCATCTGTAAAATTAACACTTACACACTGACATGTATAGTTCTCAGTCAGAGTAATGTAAAAAAAAAGCCATTTACCTGGGAACACATGATTTTAGATAGGAAAAACCAGCATTGTTGTTACCATGTCAATTTTTCCTTCCACAATAAATTAACTTCTGGAGTTTGGGAAAGCTCTCTGTGATATAGAAATGTGGACACAAAGATAAAAAAAATAAATTTAGAGAAATTCAATGGACACACTACATATGCATGTTCCAGAACTGGGAGGGAAAGTGAAAATTGCAATGAGGATGTGTGTTGTTGGGTACAGTTGCCATTAAGTCAAGGAGACCTCCCTGCAGAGCGGAACCAAATGCTTCTGTGTTCTGGGCCATCTCAATGAGGTTTTAAGGATCATAGTGTTGTGGTCCGGAGGATTTCTGAGGCTATCAACAGAAAGAGCGTTGCTAGACCTTCTTTTGGATTCTTAAGTCTGGAATCTCAGCAGAAAGATGTCCAACACTACAGTGACATGAAAGCCTCTACTGATGGGCAAGTGGGGGCTGTAGCACTGTTGCACCAGCCAGGAACTGAACTTGCGTTTCCCACATGAGAAACTAGAATCCTGTCACTGACCCACCACTGCACTGAGACATGCATTAGTTTAGCTTTAGAAAATCACCAAGCTATGTGCATTCACAGATATGTGGCATTCCTTGTAAGCATAAACAAGAGGGAAGAAGGCAAAAGTTGCACCATAGTTATGTGGGGGTGAATAAAAGGGATCCCCATCGGACACGCTTCTTAGGTATGTACTGTTGTGTCAGGTGTCAAGATTTAGAAATGCTTGGTTGAACACTCAGTGCTGTTTTTCAGTTTCCTTAAGAAAACTGATAGGGAAGTCACTTTGAAACTTAAGGTTGCAACTTGGACTTTTAATTCTTTGTAGGAATAGATGGTTAAATAAAAAGCTTTAATGTTGTAAAAGTGAGAGTGCATTTAAATAAAAATATTGAGAAAAAAAGTATTAACATATAGGGGCAGATAGCCACTGGCTTTCTGCAACAGATGCTTTCCCCCACCACCCAAAACCTTGGCATGCCATTTCCTGCTTTCACAGAAAGTAAAATTTCTGCCAGAAGTTTCCACCCTTTGGAATCAGGACTCTAGAGTGGGAGAAGAGCATATATATGAAGGAAGAGTGCCCAATTCGACACACGCCTCCTGCCTCCTCCTGAGCCTAGTTGACAGATGGAGTGGCCCACAGCCTGAAGGGAGTGCTCCGCAGTCCAGACCAGTGTGTCTTCTTACTGTACCACTCATTAGAGACTAGATCGATTAGGGGCATCTGGGTCAAGGCAACCTGTCATCCGGTGAAGGATAAGGTAGCAGCCACCAAGGGAGGGAGCCATGAAGAAGATCCTGCATGACAGGAGTGATTTCCAAATGTCCTTTCCTCTGCATAATTCCCCCTCATAGCCAGTGGTCTGCCACACACTCCCACGCAGGTGTACAGGTACAGATGCACACACACACACACACACATACACACATACAAATGGGATCAGGGCTGCTGTGTATGAGCCTAATTTTGCTGGAATACCTGGACACTTCCCAGTCCCATCTGTTCTTCCCTCACTTTCTCTTGTCACCACCAATCCCCATGGCTCGCCTTCCGAATCTCACGTCTGGCTCTGCTGTCTCATCCTCCCTGGATGGGGAGGCATTTATGCGCCACCTGAAGAAGTCTCTTGGCTATTTAGCTAAACCTTGAATACCATATTGGATTCCTTCAGCGAATTAAGCTGCAGATGGCAAGTCAATATTAAGGATGGCGTATGAAATGGTGCCATCTTTAGGTGCCATTAACATATCACTGATATGTGTGCTCAGATGTGCAATGTGGCACACATCACTCTTCTCTCTTTCTGCCAAGAATTTTTTTTCATAATTCTGAATAATGAATGATCAAAATAAGGACGTAGAAGTGGCTAATCTAAAACCCACTATGAGGAATGGCTTTAGTCTCTAAAGCATTGTGGCGGATTGGTTGGTGGTACCCCAACTCTTCATAGCTACATTTCCTAGGGAAGATACTTAATTCCTCTAAATTTCAGCTTCCAGATTTGTAAAATGAGGCACAGTATGTTAAATAATCTCTTCTAAAATGCTTGACTTGGCTCCTGGCACAGAGTAAATGTTCAAATAGTGTTACTCCTATTAGTAGTGCTAATAATTTTTTGTTGCTAGCTGCTGTGAGTCGGTGACAGCTCATAGGGACCATATGAACAGCAGCTACAAACCCTGCACTGCTCTGCACCATCCTCACAATCTGTGTCATGTTCAGCCTCACCGTTGTAATTACTCTGCCAATCTATCACATTGAAGGGCTTCTCCTTTGATAGTCTTCCACTTTTTCAAACATAATATCCTTCCCTGAGGATGGCCTCCTGATAATATGCCAACAATAGTGTGTATGTTCAGTGATCTAACCTTGCTGTTTTTCCATCTTGAGGTTACCCTTGAATGTTCATATCCTGAACAACTAAAACAGGTATTAGTAAGCCAATATCTTATAGATAAAGCAGCCAAGGGGCACACTTAACATGTCTTGCTCAAACACTGAGAAGAAACCACACAATCTATTAAGTGTTTAATGAGAAGGCAGATATTTGCTACTAGACATTGGGCACCAATTTGCATCATCATCACCTGAGCTCTAACTAGAGCTATAGAATCTCAGCAGGAGAAGGGTGCAACAATGAATGAATGGAATCCCAAAATCTCTGTAGATGTTCATTGAAATGAAAAATAAACAACCTAAATTTAAAAAAGAACCCAAAAAACAAACAAACAAAAAAAAAAGAATCTCAGCTCCCTCCTCCACCGAGGTCCTCTGCATGCACATTACATATTCAGAAGGTCTGTTCTGGACCATTGCTGGTTTTCAAACTTGGATGTGTACTTGGATAAACTTTAAAATTTTAAAAAATATTGATGTCCTAGTCCCACACCCAAAGAGTCCAAGTTGGCTGGCAGTGGTCTGAGCTCTAGGTGCATAGGTTTTAAAACATTCTCCACTGAGCATGACTCACTCAGAAGGATAGATACCATGGTATATTCAGTGGTTATTGCTGAATGATGAAGTTTGGCAAGTAAATTTTGGGACTTCTCTAAATGGTTTTGGAAGCTCTGGGAGCCTATTGGTAAGGAGCTGCACTGTCATTCCAAAAGCAGGTTCAAATTCACCAGCTGCTTTGGGTTATCTCCTCCTGTGCTATTAAACTATCTCTGAAAACATGCTGAAGGGTCAGCTCTGAGTCAGCTCCTACTCGAAGGTGCACAGCAACAATAGCAGCAAGAAGCAGCAACACTCTACAGCTCCTAGTGGCTCCAGAGGCAAAACAGAGGCATGAGTGGTCTTACCCTCTCCCCATGAAACTGTATTTGGACACATGGTTCATTAGGAAAAGCCAAGTGTCTACACCGACATGCCTCATATTCGCCCTCATGGAACTGACCATCCAGTGAGGACGGCTGTCATGTACACTGACAATTATGGACATGATATAATCAAGTCCCCTCATCAGAAGACCTCATTTTTCCTGAAGAAATGAAGATTGAGGCTGAATTGTAGGATGGAAAAAAAAATACAGGGATTGAGTTGGATTTACACTGGGTTTTTAATGGGGGAGATGATTCTGAAAGAGAAGGTGGAGAAAAGTTAAAATCTCAAATGTGTGTACCTGAGATTAAAAACAAGCTAGAAGCTAGTGTAATAGGTACACCTGGACTTCAAAGCCAAAGCTGCGTTCTAAATCTTAGCTCTTAGTTCTGCTACTTCTTAGCTGTGTGACCAGGGACAAACTGTTTAACTTCTCTGATCTCAGTTTTGTCATCTCTGAAATGGGGACACTAATAGTTTATTTCAAAGGTTTTCAATTAGAGATAATGTCTGTGAAATGCTTAGCCAGTACCTTTCACTTAGCAGCTGTTTTTAAAGAAACAATGTCTGTTAAGTAAAAGCACGGCTCTTTTAAAATTTTTGTTAAAAGCCCAGGAGCACTGGGGTGCTGCTTCTAATTTATTCAGAAGGACAACTGTATTGTCTCTGGATTGGTTACACCCATCGCAGTGTCTGAAAAGTGCATAACCTGGCAACATTTGAAGAAGTTTCCTTCAGGGCTTTCCAGCATCCACAAGAAAGTTCTTTAATTCTGCCACTCTCTAGAGGTGTGAAAAGAACTTCTGCCCTCCCCTTTAGAAATTATTCCACTGCAAAGGATTTGTTTCCACATCTGTTTGCAAGTGACAGATAAAAACCAGGAGGATGGATAAAGTGCAAATTGCTCAGAGCACATGTGCGTTGCTGGCATGTCATTCCTTAAGATCATCTTTGCTGTCTAATTTCTACAAGACCTTTTAGGCAGGAGGAATGTTTTGAAATCCAATTTAAAGAAATAAAATCTAGGACAAATACCACTTGTTAGAGGGAGCTTTGAATGTAATCAGAAGACTGACATAACACTTTTTTTTTTAAATATCACACAATTTTCCAGTTAATTTTCACATAATTCAAACCTTTCCTTTTGTCCTAAATTTATATACACACCATAAAATCTCATTATTTTTCATCCCACCCCTCAGAATTTGTAATAGTTCTGTGGCTGGGTGAAGTTTGCCTCTGCCTACCTAGCCAAATTAATAGGGCAGAAAGGTCTCAGTGGGATAGTTAATGTACTCGACACAAACCATTTGCCAAGCACTTTAATTTTAACAACCACCATTTTGGGGTTCTAATTGCAAACAGTGTATGTAATTGTTCATTAGAGTCTGTCCAGCTGGTCTTCTGTTTGGTCATGCTTGGCTAATAGTAACATTGACCTTATATGTTTACTTGAAAGCAGTAAATGTGCATCTCTCAAAATATTTAAGAATACACTGATGCTATAGAATCTTAACTGCTATAGAATCTTCCCCAGTAAGAGGTTCAAAAAAGGCATCCCTTGTCTTTCCATTCTTTAGGAATCATCTCTTTCAAGAACAACACAATTAATCATTTATCAGCAAAACATCTTTACATAAATCTTTAAACATGCTGTGTGCCTCAGTATCTTCCTTTGGAAATTAGAAATGACTTAATGGGGCGATGACAAGTAACCTTCTCCTCATTAGATGCAGTACACAGTATTTATTAACTTATGAGTAAATATAAAGGAGGGTATACAATCAGTTATAACTCTTTGAGAAAATGATGCATTATTTCAGGGATTAAATGTATGTTTTTTTCTTCTCTTTTCTGAAATTCAACAATATATTGCAGTACAATGTTATCATGTTCTACTCTGATTGTTTCTCTCACTAGACTTTGGCTATATCAACACAACTACTATGTTTTCACTCATGAGTGTTGTTTACAGGAGACCCTTTAAAGAGTCTAGCATACTCTTTGTACTTTTTGTGTTTAGGGCAGTGCCTGACATATGGAAGATGCTCCATAGATATCTGTTTATTGAGTGAACAAACTATGCTACTGAAGATATGCATGTAAGTGTGTATAGACATGAGTATAACCCCCCCAAAACCCATCACCCAAAGCAGGCAATAATCTTCTAGTGAAAATATTCACTCAGCATTTCCATTATCCCTTCTAAAAGCGTCAGCCTTTGGAAGGGGGAGACTTCCAAATAAATTCAAAATGGAATTATGCGCTGTGATAATTACTGTTTTGGGTTTTTAACATAAAATGGTCCAGGTTCATAAAGCCATGTTTTTTGTATTGTATGTCAGAGTCTGCTGTATGTGTGGCTAATTGAGGTTAATGGGGGGGGGGTGGCAGATTGCCAATGCTAATGCATTTTTTCAGGACTCTTTTGAATATGTATTTTATTTCTCTCTTGCTTTTGCTTTTTTATTTAACTAAATTATGTTATTTATCCAAGAATCTGTCACACAGTAGTAGAGATTGCTAACCTTTCAGGGAGGGCTCAGGCCACATTTAGTTTCTCAAAGGACATTATGGCTGTGGGGGAAATAACAGAAGTGAGGAGGGAGGTGGCAGGAAACAGCCAGCCTTTGATTTCTCTGAGTCCACAACTTTCCAAGGTACATGACAAAATAGAAGATGAGGTCGAGGGCCTTGGAAGACCACGCTCCCTGGCTGCAATGTAGCGATACCTCTTGCTACTAAGGAGTTTGCTAACAGAGCACATCAGACGTGTCTTACAGAAGAGGGTGCTTGCAGGTGTTGCCATTGTTAGGTGTCTTCAAGTCAAGTACGACCCACAGTGAACACGTGAACAACAGATCTGAGCCCTCTCCTGTCCTGTGCCATCCTCACACTTCCTGACACTCTAGAATCCATTGTGGCAGTCACCATGTCAATGCATCTGGTTGAGGGTCTTCCTCTCCTTTGCTGACCTTCTGCCTTTCATGTCCCTCTTGAAGGAATAGCTTTATTATCATTGTCTCTAAGGAAAACTCTAGCTGTACTTCCTCTAAGACATTTATTCTTTTTGCCGTCCGGGATGTTCAGGGCTCTTCTCCAACACCACAGCTCAAAGGCATCAATTCTTCTTCTGTCATCCTTACCCACTGAAGGGGATGCTTAGCTGGCATTTAATTCTCCCAGAAAAAGAAAAGCAGCAACAACAGCTGGTATCAGGGGCAAGTTGGCAAGCTGCATGGATATGCATTTCTAGAGCTTATTTATTTTTTCCCCACACAATCAACACAACTCAATGCCTCTGAGTTGTAACCAAGTCTTAGCTGACTGTTCTGTGAGTTTTTGAGGTTGTAAATAGCACAGACTTTTGTCCATCTTATTCCCTCAGTGCTGCCACTAGATCTGAACCATCAGAGAGAGCAGTCTTCGAATTAGCAGCACACTTTGCAATGGACTACTCCACCAGAGCCTAATTTCTAGATCTTATTTATTTCGTATGTATCCCCAGATCAGCACAACGGCATTCTATTTATGAAGTTACATCACAATGTAGCTAGGTTTGCTGTCATGGACTTGGCCTCCATGTAAAACAGAATCAGATTGCAGTGATACCTAGGGCTTTCAATAGATGATTGTTTTGCAAGTAGATAGGACAGTCTTTGTTTTCTCTGTCTGAGTCTGGAAATTCCACTGAGAGTTGAGTAATTCCTGCACTGTGATGTTCTAAGTGCCAAGGAGTACCTAGGACTCAATGACTCAATGAACCTTGGTTTATCTTGTGCCATTCCAACTAGGTGTCTGATTTTCCTATACTCATTTCCCTGAGCTGTTAGAAGAAGGAGGTTTGGTCTTTGCTTTTCTTTCAGACAAGAGGCTGGGAGGACAGTTCTTACAAGGGGCACACTCACTGGTAAACTGCACCCACTTGCTTCTCCCTACTGCGTGCATTCAGGTACCTGGCACTCTCCCTATTCCATTACTCTTCCTTGGAGAACTGACCTCTATTAGCTCCCATACCAGTCTCTCAAGAAGCCTGAAGCACATTTGTAAACAGTTCCCCTTTTTAGTTACATTATCAGTCATTCAGCAGTATCTCTTTGGGGTTAACAGTTTGCAATGGGTATGTACACAGAACCCACATTTAAAAATCAACTACTCAAATAAGTATGTCATCAAGATTAAAATAAATTTTTGCCTACACTGTTCATGTTCTGAGAAATTCAGTGTCTCCTCAAGAAATTGCTGCGTATACATCAAGTCTTAGAGAGGATCTTTAAATCACTCCCTTTCATTCAAGAGAAAAAAAAATTATCTGAGTCCTCCTATGATTGTAATTAGCAGATAATTAGCACTTGTAAATGTCTATGCTGAGTGTTATGTCTTGCGACCAGCGGCTGCTTCAGCGTCCACTCAACAAGATTATTTAATTTTGCCATAATTTTCATTCTTTGGTATAATATTGAAGCCTGGGGACTGGGAAACTCTGAGATCAAGCTATAAAGACCTAAGTTTGAAATTTGATTAATGGGTTTCATCTTTACCATTAAAAAGCAACTTGTTGGAAGGTTTTCCAGCAGCTAGGACAGTAACTCTATGTATGAACAGTGCTCAGGCTGTTCCTTCATGGATTCGCTATGAGTCGTCTACGACTCGAGGGCATCAAACAAAAACAACAGGACAGCAAGTAAGGCACACTCATTCTCATCAGCCATCCAGGACCCTGGGGTTTTTCCTATGACATGTGATTGTTGTTGTGTGCCGTTGAGTTGGAACAGACCTATAGCTGACCCTGCAGCAAGTTTTCAGAGGTAGTTAACCACGCGAGAGGAGACTGTCCATCATTCTTTCATGGACTAGCTGGTGTGTTTGAATGGAGTGCCTTCAAGATCACAGCACAGCTTCTAACCACCAGGCCATCATGGACCATGACAATAGTAACCACCTCCCCACCTCACCTGGTCATCTGGGTACTTTGCCTTCAGGAACTCCTGAGAGTCATGGGGAAATTCTAGGGAATAAACAACATTATCCCATGGTTAAGGACTCAGGTAGAAATATGCAAAAAGGTAATGTGAGGGGCCCAGTGGGATCAGTCTTTCACTCCACTGGAGGTGCAAAAGAAGACACCTCCCTCTCCCCAAAAGTGATTTCTTCAGTGGAAAAGACAAGAAGTTGCCTAGGGGACAACATAAGGAGCTCTGGGGGCATAGTTCCCAGGGAGCTGAGCTGCTAACTGAGAAGTCAAATCTCTCTGGTGGTCTGAATTCACCAGGGGCTGCTCAGGAAGCAGACAGTGTCCTTCTGTGTGGGTTACAGCCGTGCTGCAAGGTGGTTACAACTCAACACCAATGAGTATGAAATGAGGGGACAGGGAAAAACATGCAGTCAAGAAGAGATCCCCCCCGCCCCGTCCCAGTCCTGTTCATAAGTGACTTCAAGTAACCTTAGGGGTGACCTTGTAGTGTTGTTTTAGTGACTGCAGAGAACAGAAGGGAAAGAAAGCCTTTCTCATGTAGGCAGAGCAACTAGGCAGTGCTGTTGAGTTCACAGAGTGCTTTGTAATGTTTAACATGGAAAAGCTTTCATATTTTCCACATCACAAAATAACATTAAAGGTAAGAATGGAAAAAGCTTCCTCTCCGTTTGTCTTAGCTCTCTAGTGCAGCTATAACCAAGATACGAGGAGCGGAGAGCTTTAACAAACAGAAATTTATTTTCTCACAGTTGAGGAACTAGAAATCTGAGTTCAGGGTGTTGGTTCCCAAGGAAAGCTTTCTGTTTGTGTCTCCTGATTCTGGGGGGGGTTCAGTCTTAGGGATTCAGTGTCCAAAGATCAGGCTCAATCTTCTTTCTTGGTGGTACCACATCTTTCAATCTCTGCTCACTTGTTGAATCGCTTTCATATCTGAGATTGACTTACAACACAATCTAATACTGTAAATTGTATCCTGCTTAAGTAGTATAACTTCCACTAGGCATCAGTGAGCTGGACAACTACTAAGGATGAGAGAAGAAGAATCAATGCTTGTGAGTTGTGGTGCTGGAGAAGAGTATTGAACATACCATGGCCATGAGAATAAACAGGTATTTCCTGGAGAGGGTGAAACCAGGCTGCTTTTTGGAGGCAAGGATTTTGAAGCTCCATCTCACATACCTTGAGTATGTTGCCAGGACAGATCAGTCCTTGCACAAGGACATTATGCTTGGAAGAGTGGAGGACCAGCACAGGAAAGGAAGACCCTGGATTAGAAGGAGTGACATAGTTACTGTGGCAGCTGGGGGCAGGATGCCAGAAATTGTGAGATTGGTTCATGACAGGGCAGGGTTCAGAGCTACTGTGCATAGGTTTGCTGTGAGTTGCAAATGACTCAAAAGCAAACAACAACAACAACAACAATGGCAACAACAATCCTGCTCCATAATCCTACCAATTAAGATTTACAATGCTTAAACTAATTACGAAGGAGTTCTGATGGCTTAATCTGTAGGAAGTTTTGCCGCTAAACTAAAGGCACATCTCTATGATGGCTGGGAACTACCAGTGGCAACTTGGGAGATAGCTGAGTCATACCCTTTTGCACCTCTTGCACAATTACAGCTTATGGAATGCAATGAAAGTTTAGTAATCCAAGTATGGTTCAGTCCTGACTCAATGGCAATGGGGAGTAGAAGAGAGAACACATCATCTCAAAAAATGAAGGGTAGACATTTAATACTGAAAATCATAGCCTGGTAAAGTTGGCATATATTTTGGAAGGATGAAATTCAATCCACCGCACTATTCCTTTAAGGCTCAGAATAAAGGTAACAAGATCACATTACAGACAGTAGGGTGGCAATGCTAGAAAGACACCTTCAAATAAAGCTCCCTGCCTCCTGACCTCTGGGAAGCAGCAGAAGGGCAAGCCACTGACCCAGCTTACCAGAGACTTCCTATATCCTAGGAAGCCTGCCGTCCTTGGCATGGGTGAACAGTTGGTTACTCCACATCAAAGCAGAGTGCCTAAAAATTGAGGATTGGTTTTCATGGCTGAAAAAGCACATGAGAATGTTCATAACCTTGTCTTGGTTTCTAACTTCGTTTGGAGGTAAAGAAATTAAGGCCCAGAGAGGAGAAATGACTTATTGGATAAAATTATCCAATGCTTAGCTCTGATTAGATGAGGACCATGCTCAAAACCATTCAAGACTCCTTTGTGACTTCATTTGCATTTGTCACTGGGTCACACATTTCTGAAATCTCCCCACAACTCCTTTTTACAGGTAGCTGACAATTGGTGCCATTTTCTGGCTGTTTTCCATGTGGTGAGGGGCATCCTGGCATATGCAGGATGTACATGACACAACCTTTTGCTGCTTGCTGCAAACAGAAATGTGAATAATTTACTGATGAAGATCAAAGATTAAAATAAACAGTATAGATTACAATACAGAGGAAACGAAGACTTGCAACTAGTCCAATAAGCAACATCATGAGAAGGAGGGAAACGATTGATGCTGCCAAAGATTTCACTGGATTTACAAACAAAGCCCATGGAAGCGACAATTAAATCAAATGAATTTGCTCTGAGACGATCTATGTCCAAGAACTCCTTTAAAATATCAAAGAATAAGACTCATAAATAACCTGCATTGTACAAATGAAACAACCTTGCTTGGTGAAAGTGAGTAGGACTTGAAATGCTTGCTGCAAAAGATCAAAGAATATAGCCTCCAATATGGATAACATCTTAACCTCCAAAGACAAAAATCCCCACCACTGAACCAACAGGCAATAACATGATATATGTAGAAAAGATTGAAGTTGTCAATGACTTCATCTTACATTCATCCACAATCAACATCCTTAATAACAGCAGTCATGAAATCAGATGCATTTCAGTAGGAAAATCTATTGTAAAGGACTTCGCCAATGGTAAGAGTTTAAGGACAAAGTTGTGTCTGATTCATGCCATGGGCTTTTCAATCACTTGCTACATACACATCTGAGAGCTAGACAATGACTAAAGAGGATGGATAGAAGAAGAACCAGTTTGAGCTGTGATGCTGGAGAAGATAATTGAATATCCCATGGACTGTCAAAAGAACAAACAGGTCAACTTTGAGTCAATTCTGACTCAATGGAAATAAGAGGTTTTGTCTTGTCTTGTTTTTTAACTTTGATTATATTTCTCTCTCTTATTTTGTTGAAAGCTTTTATCAGGAGTGTTAGATTTTATGAAAATTTTTTGTGTGTCAATCAAAAGAAATATTAAAGAGTAAAAATGTCAGTCACTTTGAGGACTACATTGTCCCATGCCACGGGATGTTCAATTGCCTTATACGCTTGTGGAAGCAGATAATTAGTAAGAAAGAGGAAAGAAGAATAAATGATGGTTCTGGTTAAGACTACTGGACTGTCAGAGGAATAAACAACTGTCTTGGAAGGATGGCAGTCAGAACACTTCTTAGAAGCAAGGAGGGCAATCTTTGTTACCCCTTTGCATTATAAGGATGGCTTATCCCTGGAGAAGGCATCATGTTTGATAAAGTGCAAGGTGAGCAAAAAAGAGGAAGACTCTCAACAAGCTGAATTGACGCAGTAGCTGCAGCAATGTGCTTAACCACAGCAATGATTGTGAGGATAGCACAGGATTTTGCAATACTTCCTTCTGTGCTACGTGGTGGTGTTGTTGTTATGTACCCTCAGAACAGACACATAGCTGACCCTTCAGTGGTTTTCAGAGACTAAATTACATGGGAGGATATTGTGCATCTTTCTCCCTAGGTGCAGCTGGTGGATTCGAACCACTTGCCTTTGGATAGGTGGTGTAATTCCTTACCACTAAGCCACCAGAGTACTGTGGCAGCTATAAGTCAAAACCAACAATAAGGCTCCCAATAACAACAAAACAACAACAACAACATTTCTCTAATACAACTCCATTATTTAGCCACATTATTTGAAAAGCCCAAGAGTAGCTTTCTCCTCCTGCTATGGTTGTCTCCCATTCATTCTTCCATTCAATCATTTAGGAAACACTTTTGAAATGTCTATTTTATGGAGGCAGATGAGTAAGCACAGGAATTATAGCAATTCAGGAGAACTTTCCTGGTCCTCACTCACCTCTGCCTGAGTAAGAGACAATGATAGAAACAGTTACACATCACCAAAGTCTCTGTTACTATACTGTGGCTGGAAATGCACCTTCAGATAAGTCTACACTTTTCATTTCCCAGGGGCCTTCAGGCAACATTCCCCTCTCTCCCACTTTAACATTCCTTCAAATATTTGGCAATATTTTGGGCTAAAACTTCAGCTGCTACAGGGCAAATCCAATCTAATGTCCCATTTGGTACCCGTCAACCAAAGGCATCCCTAAAGGGATCAAAATGTCATGCTCCTCCAACGAACGCTGTCAAGACCATCACCAATCGGACTTCTGTGGCTTCTTTGAAGTTTTCTCCCCACAGGACTGACTGTCTCCATCTTGCTCTCCCTCTTGTTAATCCTTTTACTCTGACAGCCAAATCTTCATATGTAACAAATTCAATGCAACTCACCAAAGTATCATGTTTTACAGGTGCATGTGCAGTTTGTTCCTGTCTTGAGTCTTTCTCCATCCAGCGGCCTCATCCCCATCTGCATAGCTGGTCCTTATCTGTTCAATAGATCTCACTTCAAATGTCACTTCCAGTGAGATCATTCTCCTCCCTGACACTGCCATCTGAAGTCACCTCTCTATTTCATTTGTTTCCTGATGACAACTGAAGTAATCCTGTTTTTGTATTTGTTCGCTTGTTTATTCTGTCTCCTGTAGAATGTGTAGGGGGCTCTGGTGGCCCTAGTGGGTAGGGAGCGGTGCTGGTTACACAAGGCTGCACATTTCCAGAGGCAGCTCAAACCCACTGGAAGCTCCCAGGGAGAAAGATGGGCCTCAGAAACCCAAATGAGGGTCACTGTGAGTTGAAAGTGACTCAATAGAAGTGAGATTTTTAGTAGAATCCATGACAGACAAAGGCAGGTGCTTTACCTCTGTCTTGTTGATTGCATCCACAGAACCTAAGACTGTTGTGTTCTGTAGAGTCAGAACTGACCCATAGCTGACCCTCCAGCAGATTTTCAGAGGCAGTGAACTGCACAGGAGGAGGTTGCCCATCTTTCTCCTGAGGAGCAGCTGGTGGCCTCGAACCACATGTGTTTGGGATTGCAGCACACCTTCTTACCACTGGGCCCCCAGAGCTCAGAAGAAACACTAGCCTTCAATAAACAACAGTAATGTGACAGAATGAAAGTCACTTCAAATCTTCACTTCTCCTTCCTTTGCATTTGTTTACTTTGCCTTCTTTTGGTCCTACTTTAACTTTCACAATAAATGTTTTGAAGACTAGTTTTGACACTAACACGGCTCTGCTTCTGGATGATTTCCAGCAGGGAACTAGCCTGAGAGACAGTGGACAGGGAAAGTACTATGTTTGGTGCTGTATTTCACGGTTTCCCAGGTAACTGACCCTGTGTAAGTGACTCAAAAGCTGTGAGTTTCAGTTTCTTCATCCAGAAAATAGAAATGTTCCTATCTACCTCCTGAGACCACTGGGAGTAAAATGAGAGGTGGTATGCAAGGACACCTTTTTGTCGTGTGAAAAGGACCCAAACAATCCTTGCTCTTCTCCTAAATAGCAACTGAGTATATTTAATTTCTAGAATTCTACATAACTATTTAACTGTGTGGAATAACCCTGAGAAGAATAAGAATTCCAGAACACTTAATTGTGCTTATACAAAATCTATACTGAGACCAAGAAGCTATTTTCTGAAAACAGCAAGGGCACAGTGCCTGGTTTAAACTCAGGAAAGGTGTGCATCAGGGCTATATCCTCTCTCCATACCTATTGAATCTATGCTGAGAAAATCATCCAAGTTGTTGCTGTTATTATTAGATATCTTTGAGTTGAATAAAACTCATAGTGACCTTACAAACAATAGATCTGAACTCCATCTTATCTTGTGCCATCCTCAAAATCTTTGACACAATTGAGCCCATTTCTCTAGTCATTGTGTCAATCAACCTTGGTTGAGAGCCTTCTTCTCCTTTGCTGTCCCTACACCTTTCCATGTATGATGTCCTTCTCCCCAAAATAACCTCTCCTAGTGAAACTAGTAACAAGCCTGCGAATCGAGGGCACTTAACACCACCACCACCACCAACAGCATAGAAAGAGAGAGCAATGGGCCTAGTGGACGGAAAGCCAGGCTCCCAAGCCAAAGGTGGGTGACTCTACTCCGTGGCCCTCAGGCCTGCCTTTAATAGTCTTTGGTGAAAACATTCTTCTAGGTCATGTAACCCTGATACTTCCATTTGCTGTACAGAGGTAACTTGTGGTTGCTGTGAAGCTGAACAATGTGACACTGATGAGTCAAATGGAAGAATGGTTACCCATGGTGGACAGTGTTTGGAGAAGCCCCCGATTAAAACAAGCTTGGGAGCAGGCGTGACATCTACTTCCATAATAGCTTACCTCCTGAAACTCTATGAACCTGGAGAGAGGATAAAAGTTATATAGGAAGTGTCCAGGACTTTCATTCATAGAGTCACTATGAGTCGTCTGCAACTCGAAGGTACTCAACAACACAACAACAACAGTAACAGGACTAAAGTGTGTGAAACAAAGCTTTATCATTTTTGCCTCCGAAAAGCACATCTATTTGTTCTTGTGGAAGTTCATGAGATAGTCAACACTCTCCCACACCACTACTCAAAGGCATCAATTATTTTTCTTTAATCCTTATTTCTTGTCCAGCTCTCAGATGCATAGCAAGTGCCTAAACAGACCATCAATCAGACACACTTTAATCCTCAAGTTGGCATCATTGCTCCTCAATAGTTTGGTGAGGTCCCTGACTACACAGGCTGGATTTTATGAAGAAGAGTATGACATCAAGTTCAGAGGAAGTTTCAACAATCTGCAGTATGAAGATGACACACCTTACATGCTGAAAATGAGGAGAACCTGAAGTACTCACTGCAGAGGATCAAGGACTGCAGCCTTCAACATGGATTACATCTCAGTATCAAGAAAACAAAAATCCTAACCACCTGACCAGTAGGTAACATCATTATAGATAGAGGAAAGATTGAAATTGTCAGAGAATACATCTTGCTTATTAGATCCACAGTCTACACCTTTGATACTAGAAGTCTGGAGATTAGGAGATGTATAGCATTGGGAAAGTCAGCTGTCAGGAGTCTCTCAAAAGTCCTGAAGAGCAATGATGTCTGTCTAAAGATTAAGGTGCACCTTAGTTAGGTCACAGTCTTTCCAGTTGCCTATTATGAATCTGAGAGCTGGATACTAAGTACAGATGAAAGAATTATGGATGGCTTTGAGTTGTGGTGCTGAAGAAGAGGACTGAATATCCCATGGATTGCCAAAAGAACAAACATGGAGAGAGTATAGCCAGAGTTCTCCTTCTAGGTAATGATGATCAAGTTGTTTTTTTTTGTTTTTTTTTTAGTGTTTTATAATTTGGACATGTTAGGAGAGGCTATTATTCGGAAAAAGGACCTCACACTTGGAAAGGTGGAGGGTTAGGGAAGGACAGGAAGGCTTTCAATGAAATAAATTGGGGCAGTGTCTATGGCAACAAGCTAAAATGTATCAGGGATGATGAAGATGGCTCAGGACAGTGTGAAGTTCAGATCCATTGTTCACAGATTGCTATGAGTCATCCTCGACTCAACAGCACTTAACATCCACCACCACCTAGATGTAGTGACAATGGGCTTACACACGGGGAGTCTGATGACGGTGAAGGACTGAGCAAGACTTCTATATGTTGTGCATCGTGTCAATATGAATGGGAACTGACTACATGCATCTAACAACAGAACAACAGCCAGGATGTAAATACTGAACATGTATACTCTTATTTTCAGAAGGGAGAGATTGGAACATGTAAAAGCTCAGGAAACCATTAGAACTTTATTCTTTCTTTCAAAAAAGTCAGGCGATTAAAAAAAAAAAAAGTCAGGCGTTTTCAAGGGGAACAACTATCAGAAAAGGCCAGTATTAAAGGCTTAGTAGCTCAAGGTCAGCACCCTGATGGCAGAAAATTCCCCGGCGATGGATGTCACTTCCACCATCAGAGCAAAGAGGTCAGTGTGAAGGTTAAGAGCTCTACTATCATTTGGTTCAACAGACTGGATTCAAATCTCAGAGCTCATTTTAATCTTCTATAAAGATTATCTGAGCAGCTCTCTGTTGCTCTGGACAAGCATCTCTTTTATATATATATATGTGTGTGTGTATATATATGTGTGTATATATATGTGTGTATATATATATGTGTATATATATATGTATATATATATAATTTTTTGTTCATTTGTATTTTGCTATCTAGTAGCAAGTTGATCTCGACACATAGTGACCTCCTGGGACAGAGCGGAACTGCTCCACGAGAATTTCCTGGCCATTCTTTTGGTAGATAGCCAGACCTTTCCCATGGAGTCCCCTGGTGGTAATGAACTGTCCACCTTTCAGTTAGCAGCTGGGTGCTCAAGTGCTGTGATACCTGCATTAGGCACTGTTGTTGTGAGCTGTCATCTCAGAACCAACCCATAGCTGACCCTCCAGTGGGTTTTCAGAGGCAGTAATCACAGGAGAGGAGACTGCTCATCTTTCTCCCAAGAAGGATCTGGTGGATTCAAACTGTGTGCCTTTGGGATTGAAGCACAGCTTCTTACTACTAGGCCATCAGCGCTCCTCCTCTCCTGCAGAAATGTCTTGAGAATGTTTCTCTGGGTATGAATCCTGCTATTTCAAGTGCCTGAGTGTTAAATGCCACTGTCACAGGTGTGCTGACCTCGGTAATAGCTGAGGTAAGATGATCAGAATCACATAGTTTCTTTGTTTTGCTGTTTACTTCCAAGTAACCGAGGGTGGACTGACTTTCCTTACCTGCTTGCTAGGGGATAATAGCAAGCTCACGTGCTTATCCAGACTATAAAAGAATGGGACACAAGAGATTGAGCATAGGAAGTAACTGTTATTATTAGGTGCTGATGATTGACCTCTGGTGCCTTAGTGGTAAAGAACCTGCACTGCCAACCCTAGGCGAGTGATTAAAATTCACCAGCTCCTCCGTGACACAAAGATGCACAGTCTCTTCCTGTGAGATTTACTGCCTCTGAGATCCCACCAGAGGGCCAGCTATGAGTCAGTTCAGACTCCATGGGACATAACAACACAACAAAACTATGGATTCAACTCTGATTCAAGGAGACTTTATGTACTTCGGAACCAAACACTTCCTGTTTCTATGCTATTTTCATGATTACTGGGAGACCTGAGCCTACGGCCGATGCTATTGTATTAACCTATCTCACTGAAGGTCTCCCTTGCTTTCACTGAAACTTTACCAAACATAATTTATCCATGGTTGAAGCTGCTTTATCTAGGTCTCTGAAGGGCCAAACTTCAACCAGACCCCATCTGGAGCTGAGTCTCAGAGTAACTTCATTGATTTCAGTATTACAGTAATAGCAATGATCCTAAATAAAAGCAGGTATTTGATGTTCACTATGTTACAGTCAGCAGTCAGGGACCTCTCCAGAGTACTGAAGAGCAATGATGTCGGGCTGGAGACTAAGGTGCACCTGATCGAGGCCATAGTCTTTGCAATTGTATGCTATGTGTCAGAGAGCTGGACAGTGACTAGGGGGAATAGAAAGAGAATTGATGCCTTTGAGCTGTGGTGCTGGAGAAGAGTATTGACTATACCATGAACTGCTAGGAAAACAAACAGGTTTGTCCTGAAGAGGGTGAAACCAGGCTTCTCCTTGAAGGCAAGGATTCTGAAGCTTCATCTGACATACTTTGGGCATGTTGATAGGAGGAACCAGTCCTTGGAGAGGGACATCATGATTGGGAGGGTAGAGGAACAACGCAAGAGAGGAAGAACCTTCATAAGATAGATCGATTCAGTGATTGGGGTAATGGGAGTAGGTGTATCAGAGACAGTGAGGCTGGCACAGAACAGAGCAGAGTTTAGGGCTCTTGTATACAGGGTCTCTGTGAGTAGCAAATGACTCAACGGTACATAACAACTACATCATGTTACAGAAATTTAAAGCTTCATTTATTTTTTTTTTAGCCTCTGTGACCACTATCTCTATTCTTACCCCCATTTTTATATACCAGAGGGTAGTTCACAGGCCATGGTCTTTGTGATTTTCTGCTATGCATCAGAGAGCTGACAATGACAGAAAAAGACTCAAAGACTTTGAGTTGTGGTTCTGAAGAAGAGTATTTGAACACACCATGAACTGCCAAGAGAACAAACTGGTCTTTCCTGGAGAGGGTAAAATCAAGCTGCTCCTTGGAGGCAAGGATTTTGAGGCTCCATTTGACATACTTTGGGCCATGCTGCCAGGAGGGGCTAGTCCCTGGAGAAGGACATCATGCTTGGAAAGGTGGAAGGTCAGAATGAGAGACTAAGATCCTGGATGAGACAGATTGACACAATAACTAGAGTAATCAGAGTAGGAGTGTCAGATACAATAAGAATGACTCTGGATAGGGTAAGGTTCAAAGCTATTGTGCATAGGGTCGCTATGTGCCTTCGTGGTCTACTCCTAATGACACATAACAACCAAAACAGGGAGCTCACAAAATGTTACCAATGTCAAGTAGTCCCAGGATGAATGTGGAAAAGACTAAAAGATCCAGCCAGCGGCCACCACTTCACAGTTTTCTGACTGGTTAAAGTGAGAGGCCAGAGTAATCACCTGAAATTACCCAATCAAGCTTAAGTAAGAGATGATTTTCCTTCCTCCAAAACCTTTAACAAGCCATAATATGAGAGAAATGCATCCTGTGCTCCACTCCTCTAGGGATGGTTTTCAGTAGAGAATACGATCAAGTGAAATTTAAGTTCAACCTGACCCAAGTTCTCAAAAGATAAACACACCTCAAATGAAGGGTGATGAGAACCTCATTACTTAGAATTGGACAAATAACCCAAGGCAGTGTGATTATAACCTGGCAGAAGCAGTGGTTTGCTCAGCAAACCACCTGAACCTCTACTGGGAACATTTAACACCACTTGCAATCTGAAATCACAGGCTACATCTATAGGCAATAAAGACTGTTATCTCTCCAATTCATTGCAGTTGCACAAACACCCAGTTAATTCAGCTATAACACATCTGCCCAGAGAAATATTTACTTTTCGAGCCTCTTGGGCATGCTTTAAATTTCTCCTAATTGCTACCCATTGAGCTCGAAGTTTAAGTGCTGTTGAGACGGACCTTAGGTCCTTATACTCTACTGAGAAGTTCACTGGGATGCAAACATAAAGCAAAGAGTTTCAAATGACCGAGCTGTGCACTTAGGAATTGTTTTTCCCTCCAGTGGCACAGCTGAGACACACTCTGGAGCTAAGAAGATGTGCTTTTCCCACTGCTCATCTGGCTTCTCCGCTTAACTCATGAACAATAAATGTGTCTGGAGGACCACAAAGAGAATAATGTTCATTCTTCCTGTTCGAAGTACAGATTTCTTGGCTATTAGACATATGTGAATACCTTTTTAAATTATGGGCATAAAAAGCATTATTACCATTAGAATGGTAAGAAAATGAGTTAGAGGAAGATCAGTTTCAGAGGAGGAGCAAAGAGAGTCATTCCAATTCAAAGAGAAGGTCCAAATGTCAACTCTCATGAACAGAATTCATTTATCCTGTTCCTTCCTAGGTTCTAATTTTATATGTCATTGGTATTGTGTGCTGGGAGTCTGAACCGACGACCCATACCTGACCCTCCAGCACATTTTCAGAGGCAGTAAATCACACAAGGAAAACTGTTCATCCTTCTCCTATGGAGTAGCTGGTCGATTCAAACTATGTGCCTTTGGAATTGCAGTGCAGGTTCTTATCACGAAACCACCAGAGTTATACATACATTTATATGTATATATAGATATAGTTATTGGTATTATATGCTATTGAGTCGGAATTGACTCATAGTTGATTTTTCAGCAGTGGGTGGCCTAATGAAAAGAAGCTGCACTGTAGTCTTCAAGGCACGTGGTTCCTGTGACATTAACTGCCTCTGAAAACCCCCTGGAGGGGCAGCTATGGGTTGGTTCTGACTCAATGATACACAACAACAATAACAATAAATCACACTGGAGGAGACTGCCCACCCTTCTTCCTTAGAGCTTCTGTTGTATTCGAGCTGAGTGACTTTGGGATTGCAACACAGCTTCTTACCACTAGGCCATCAGAGCTCTCTACGTATATACATACAGATTATAATATATATTCATTATTATAGGTATAATATGTTTGAGGCTTTGTCTTACATACTTTGGACATGTTGTAAGGAGGGACCAGTCCTTGGAGAGGGACATCATGCTTGGGAGGGTGGAGGGACAGCGCAGGAGGGGAAGACCCTCTATGAGGTGGATTGATTCAGTGACTGGGGTAATCGGGATGGGTGTATCAGAGACAGAGTGACTGGCACAGGACACAGCAGAGTTTAGGGCTGTTATGGGGTCGCTATGAGTTGCAAGCGACTTGACGGCACATAACAACATGTTTTCATTAGTGTGTACACATATATGTATAATATAGATTCATTCTTGTCAAAGAGACTGGTGATTCAAACCATTGTTAGGCTAAATCAGTTCCCAAATCAGTGGTTGGAATCCATCAGCCTCTCTCTTTGCATGAGAAGAATGGGGCAGTTAGCTTTTGTTAAAATTTACACCCTCAGCAACTCTATGGAGCAGTTTTGCTCTATACCGTACGGTCACAATGAATTAGAATTAACTAAACAGCAGTAGAGTTGTTTTTGGTGTTTAGTGTTTGTTGAATTAAACATAACTGGATACTTATAACCAAAAATATAAGCAAAATAAACCTTTTCGCTGAGGGCTTATTTGCCATGTTAATATAATGTCAGTTTGTTTCTCTTTTAAAATGAAATTGGAAAATTAGCTTGACCTCTTGGTTCCAAGGTCTGAAGTAAAGCACCCTGAATCCAGAGCCAACCTAAACCAATAACTGGGTTTTAGTTCGGACTCAAAGAGAACAAGAGTCCCTGGGTGGTGTACACATGTTGGTGCTGGAAAGGTTGGTGACTGGAACTCATCCAGTGGTGCCTCAGAACACAGTCCTGACCATCTGTCTCTGAAAAGTCTCACCCTTGAAAGACCTGTGAAGCAGTTCCACAAATAACTGTAACAAAAATAAAGAGTCTGGACACGCTGTAGAATTTATATCAGAACCAATACATGAATCCTTTGGTGCTAGATCTCTCTGCAAAGTGGTCAACCAATCTCTGCCTTAGTCAAGCACCTTACTCATTCATTCTAGAAGTTACTTAATATGCTACTCTTATTATCTAAGCTCTATACTCAGATAAGGGGGCTCTGGTGGCCTAATGTTAAGAAGCTGTTCTGTAATCCCAAAGTCCCATGGTTCTAATTCACAAGCTGCTCCATGGGAGAAGGATGAGCAATCTCCTCCTGTGTGATTTTCTGGTCTGAAAGCCCACTGGAGGAGGATCAGCTATGAATTACTTCTGATTCGACAGCATATGTTGTTGTTGTTATGTGCCATTGAGTTACCTGTGATGCATAATGACTATATGTTCAGCAGCTCTGGACCCTGCCCTGTCCTGAGCCAGTCTCACTAATTCCGACACACCAACCCCCATTGCCCCAGTTAATGTATCAATCCATCTCATCCAGAGTCTTCCTCTCCATAGTATGTACAAGACTCTTCTCCAGCACCACAATTCAAAGGTATCAATTCTTCTTCTGTCATCCTTAGTCATTGTCTGACTTTCTAATGTGTAGCAAGTAATTGCAAAGGCCGTGGACTGCATTAGACTGATATCATTGTTTTCCAGTCTCTGGAAAGGTCCTTGACAGCAGATTTTCCCAATGCAATTAGTCTTTTGATTTCCTGACTGCTGCTGTTAAGGGTGTTGATTGTGGACCCAAGCATGCTGTAACAGTTAACAACCTCAGTCTCTTCTCCATTCATTATGATTCTGCCCATTGGCCCTATGAGGAGAATCTTTGTCTTCTTGATGTTGAGCTTCAATCATACTGAAGACTCCAGTCCTTGACCTTCTGCAGTTATCAATTCAGATCCTCCTCAGTTTCAGCAAGCAAAGTTGTGTCAATCTGCATAATGTAGACTGTTGATGAGTCTTCCTCCAATCCTGATGCCACATTCCTCCTTATAAAGTCCCACTTCCCAAATGATCTGTTCTGAATATAGATTGAAAAGGTATGGAGATAGGATGTATCCCTGACACACTCCTTCCTTGATATTGAACCATGCAGTATTTCCCTGTTCTGTTCAGAGGACTGACTCCTGGTAACAACAACAATATATTCAGATATAAACATGATGTAATAAAGAGAAAAACAAGATACAATACCTACCTCCATGTAATTTCCAGTCCACACATTAAACAAATAAGAGTACAAATTCTGGCTTATATGATTGGTCATTATTGTATTCTCCTTGAAGGAAAACTAGAGGGTGCAATAGAATAAAACCAACACTGAGCCTGCTGCTATAGAGTCAATTCAGACTCATAGTGATGAAAACTTACTTAAGAATTTGGTTACTAACCAAAAGGTCAGCGGTTTGAACTCACTATCTGCTTTGTGGGGAAAAGATGAGGCAGTTTGCATCTGTAAGATTTACCACCTTGGAAATTCTATGAATAGTTATATCCTGTAGTAGAGGGATGCTGTGAAAAGGGATAAAATAAAATGGGGCCCGATTTAGAGTAATGGTGTAGCACATTAGCGGTTGTATTACAAAGTGAAAGGTTGATGGTTCAAATTCACCAGTTGCTCTAGAACAGAAAGAATGGAATTTTCCTCCTCTAAAGATTTATAGCCTCAAAAACCCAGTGCAGTGGGTTGGGTGGGGTAATTTAGATTGGAGAAAATCATAAAGATGACCCTGGAGAAGTGATCTTAAAGACAGCTCCTAGAGAGGGCACAACTTAGTCAGGGTGAGAAGTAGGAAAACATCTCAGGCAGCAATCAACATGTTAAGAACTCAGGCAGGAGAGATCCTGATGGATCAGCAGAATTAAAAGAAGGCCAGCTTCCAGTTCTATTGTGCATTTTCCTAGGAGCTGTATTGTAAAACCAAATGGTGATTTTTAAGTTTACCTTTTTGAGGAGCTACCAAACTCTTTTTAACAGCAGCTGTACCATTTTATACAGTGTCAGTGGTCAAGAAGACAAAAGTCATATTGCATTGGGAAAGTTTTCTGGCGAGGATCTTTCTAAAATACTGAGGAACAGGATGCTAAGGAACACCTTCTTCAGGCCATGGTCTTGTCAGTCACTTGCTACGTGTCTGAGAGCTGGACAATGAATAGGGATGACCGAAGAAACATCGATGCCTTTGAGTTGTGGGGTTGAAGGAGAGTACTGAATACCCCATGAACTGGCAAAAGAAGAAACTTACATATCTTGGAGAAGGTGCAGCCAAAGTGTTCTTTACAGGTAAGGATGGTGAAGCTTTATCTCATACACTTTGGGAGGGGCTACTCCTTGGAGAGGGACATCACCTTTGCAAAAGTTGAAAGCGGATGGAAGATAAGAAGATCCCTGATGATACTGACTGACACATGACTGCAGCAAAGTGCTCAAGTGTGTTAGAGATGATGAGGATGGCACAGGTCAGGGCAAAGTTCAGATCTGTTGTTCATAGAGTTACTACAAGTCATAGTAGACTCACAGCACTTAATAGAGATGAGGAATGACACTGAGCACTTTTCATCATTACAGTTTTTTCACATTATCCAAAAAGATAGGAACTATCCATATGATAGGATATGCAAAATGTGGTGTACACATTCAATGGAATATTACTTACATAAAGAGAAATAAAGACCTGACAGATGCTACAACACTAGTGAACTGACAATTTCATACAGCACAACGTGCATTACAAATAGATAACTGTTGTATGCTGTCACTCAAAATATACAGAATAAATACATGTTTCGAAGTCAGAGTGTATGAGTAATGATTTGGGGTGAAGGAAAGGGAGAAAGACTCTGTGCCTCTTAAAGGTGATTTGAAAATGGATGAAGAAAATATTTGGACAATTTCATAAATGTGTATATCTATTTATATCTATATTTATCTATATATCTGTATCTCTCTATCTCTATCTCATCTATATCTATAGCTATAGCTATATCACCTATATCTATATCTAGAGAGAGAGACAAGGAATGTGATGGAAAATGGTTTGTCGCAAACATTTTCCACAATTAAAGAAAAAACACAAAATTTAAAAAAATCCACAGAAGAATGATATAAAAAAAAAGAAAAAAAGAATGAGATAAGGAGTTGTGGTGTAGGCTGATTCTAGAGGGACATTTAGGTTTTTGACCACATTTTAAAGTTTGCTGGGTTTTTTTTTTTAAACTAAAAAAAACCCCAACTTACTTTGAGAACAATGAAAAGCTACTTAAGCATATCTGAGGAAGAGAATGACATGAGTATCAAGGTGGAGTCTGGAGGTTCCCTGAGCTGTCTCCTTTCCCTCTGGGAATTCCTTCTGATGTAGAGAACTTCCATGTCCAGACAATGTGTCCAGGAACCCCAGCTTGTGTCACTTCTCCACCACAGGTGTGACCTATTTATAAAATGCTGTTTCTTTTGAAGTACATGCCATTTCTGCTACAGATGTTATCCCAGAGTAAAATGATCTTGTTCCTGCTTTGCAACGGCTGATTCCAGAAACCCATGAGAAGCAGCATGGTCTGGTCTGGCCCCAATTCCCAGGCACTTATTTAGGTGCTTGGGCTCCAAAGGATACCTGCTATGTCAACACAACTCATCCTTCGAAACAAGGCAGCTCAGCTCATTAACAGTGCATTTCCTCCCAACTGTAACTTGAGTATCTGCTCAAAGAGGCCTATTAGCTGTGTTTCATTAATAAAGAAACATGCAATGTGATTACAGATCCGGATCTAGGAAAAAAGCTGCACAATGGTTTTGTCTAATTAGACAGGGAGAGAATTTAGTGCTTATCTGAAATTTGTGATGATGAACTCTGCTTTTAGGCAACAGCCTTAAATGGAAGGCAGGTATTTCAAGCAGAAGGAATGCAACACAATGCTTTGTGATAAAGCAGAGCTGCATATACCTCAAAAGCATTTCTATCATGAAGACGCCAAGGTACCAGAAACAGAAATCATCTCTAAGCCTCACTAACAGGATGAAATAACATGTTTTGGGCAGAAAGGACTACTGTGGTATGTGTAAGAAATTAATTACTATGCCTTTCATCAGCTAAGAAAACAGACACAGAGGAGTTAAATGGCTTATCTATAGTCATATAAGCAGTCAGAAGCAAAATGAGCTGCTTGACTTCATAATCCATTTTTAAAATATAATGTATATTGTCTACTCCTAGTGGCCTAGAGGCAAGAAGTTGTGCTACAGTCTTGAAGGCATGCAGTTCAAATCCACCAGCTGCTCCGCAGGAGAAGGCTGGACAATCTTCTCCAGTGTGATTAACTGCCTCTGAAAGCCCACTGGAGGATCAGCTATGGGTTTGTTCCAGCTCAGCAGTACACAATAACAACAACAACATTATCTACTTTCAATAACAATAATAACTGCCTGTCCTGGTAGCATAGTAGGCTAGATGCTGGAGTGCTAATTGAAAGATACGCAGTTTAAACACACCAGTAATCCTTTGGGTAAAAAATAACCTCCTCCTGTTAAGATTAACATCCTGGGAAATTGGATAGAGAGTCTCCACGCGTTGAAATCTAGTCAGCGGAAGTGGGTTCGTTTGTGTGCAGTGACATAACTATAGATTCTCATGTAATTTTCCCTGTCTCAATATGAAGTTACAACTACTATTTCCATTTCTGTATGAAAAACACAGTCTCAGAGGTCAATAATTTAGACTGAGGCCTGAGGCTGGCAATTGACTGGGCTAGAGCTGGAAGTTCAGGTTTCCTTTCTCCATTGTCAGCTGGGCTCCCGATAAGATGGAATGGACCATTCTAACCCAGAGTGGAAAGCAAGGTTATTTGCTCTTGGGCCTTATAATAAAGGCAGAGGAAGGACTCAGGACCAGGGTAAAAGTTTGAAAGTGAAAGTCCGTGTTGGACAAAAGGAGCTTGAAATAACAAGCAGGAGAAGGGGTTTGATTGGAATCCATATAAACACAAAGGCTGAGGTTCAAGACCACAAGAAAGTATGTGGATAACCCACCATTTGTTTGGAGAAGGCACGGGCCATTAAATGAATTTACATGAGAGTCATGCAGTGCATATCTTGTGGACTCTTCCCTTGTATAGATGCAAGAGCTTTCAATATAATTACTATAACATCACAAAGCTAGAAGGCAGTACAGCTGGGGTCTGCTGTCTGAAACCAAGCCTGAGCTCTGAAGGAGGAAAGAATTTGTGTTTGAACAACTAAGAATCAGCTTTAGAACATGACAGGAGATTTAGATTCTGTATCCCAAGGCACAAAATAGAGTAAAACCATAAATAAGCTTAAAGTGGACCTGGATAAATCATGGCTGATCGTACTCCAAAAGGTATTGTGTAAAGTCAGGAACGCTGAACAGGACCCCTGTAAACCTGTAAATAAAAACCTCTGCAGATAGTATGTCCGCTCATAGGCAGTCTTGGTTGTATCCTTTGAGCCTGGTATGGTATCTGATGTCCACATTCCACACTAAAGCAGAAAAGATAATTACTATTTCTGTTGGTGAACTTTAATGCCACCCATAATATTTATACCACTGCCTGAGGCACGGAAGACTATTACACATAAGCTCATTCCCATGGAGTCAGAACCCATTCACAGTTAACACTCTATTGATTTCCAAGGCTGTAAATCTCAAGGGGGGAGATTGTCCATCCCTGTTCCACAGAGCCACTGTTGGATTAATCAACAAGCATCGGTTTTGGGTTAGCAGCATAACTCTCTAAGAGCCCCTGTTACAGAAGAGAAAGTACTGAAAAGGCATCTAGTCAAGTCTCCACATTTACATGTAAGAAATGGAAGAAACTGAGGTTTGCATATAGACCAATCCATAGAGACTGAACAATTTGCAGCACTGTGCTAAGAAACTGGCACATATTCTCACAATGATCCAGAATGGAAATGGAGACTTAGGGAGGTTAAATGACTTGATCAAGGTCACACATTTGATGGTGGAGTTGAGATTCAAATCCTTACTGTTTAAGTCCAAACCAAAAATGTGATGTTGTTGAGTCAGTTCTGAGTTATAGCAGTTCTCCACTGGGTTTCCAGTGCTATACATCTATATGAGAGGAGATGGTCCATTTTTCTCTCAAGGAGAAGCTTAGTAGATTTGAACTGTCAACCTTTGGTTATCAGTACAGCATACTATCCACTTTGCCACCAGAACTTCTTGTTTTCTCCTATCTCAGTGTCTATATTGGAGTCCAATATAAATCAGAATTACCTGGATCTTTAACCAGTGTGAAAAACAGTGTATTTGAGCTTTGTAAATAAACCAGTATAAAATAATACATACATACATGCATACATACATACATACATACATAAGAAGACTAAGCTATACCTGTTTTAAGCTATGGTCTTGGCAATTACTTGTTATGCAGCTGAAATTTGGACAGGAAATAAAGATAATAGAAGAAGAAAAAGAATTTCCTGGATCTTTATAAAAAGGGGGATTCCCAAGCCCACCTGGACATTCATAATTCCTTTAGGCATCTGAACCATGTTTTATTATACTTTGTGTTTTGTATCCTTTGTGGTAAGTGCATGTGATGTACTGTGAAGGGGCATTCATAAAGGGACTCACAGGATTGTGACACTAAATAAATGGAGATTCAAGGCGACCCAAGTTATCTCAAAGCACACTACTGTCAAAGATCTCTGGCAATTTCCCGTAAGAATTCCAAGTGTGTTATTCGAACTTTATTGTCCTGTCATCTGGTCTTAAAGACATACTCTGTTTCCAGCACAGAGGGGACAAAAAGGTGAAATACCAACCCAACAAATCACACAGGTTTCAGGGAGCTCTAGTGGCAGCCTTTCCTAACAGAGAGTCAAAGGCAAGCTCTATCCTCATGCATCCCGGGAGCCAGGTTCACCTCTATTTGCACAGGGAAAGCACACACATCATTATGCTGCTGTTGAAAGGCCTCAGTGACCAAAGTTGCTCATGATCCACTTTTAGATGACAGCCTGACATTTGGGCAGCAGAAAAAAAAATAAAAATCCATTTAAGCCAATGACATTTCTCTGGGAAAGGTCCCAGCTTCACAAAGGCGAGAGGGAAAGTGGCAGTTAACCCTGTGGTCGCCTTATTGTTCCTTATTCATGACTGGGAACTTTGAGACCTCCTGGAGATGGGCTGCAGAGAAAGAGGCATGCCACCTGTTGCTAGGGATGACATCATCTCCTCAGCAAGAGCCAACAGCATGTGTGTGTGTGTGTGTGTGTGTGTGTGTGTGTGTGTGTGTGTGTCTGTGATCAGTCACAGGGTCCCTCCTCAAGCCGATTCACCGAGGTTTCCACTGTCAGCACTCCAGCTCCAAACTTCCAAAGGGATCTGCCAAAATGCCTGGCCTCCATCCCGAAGGAGCTGGCTTGTGTCCAAAATTGCATTGACTTGGAGGGGTGATGGTGGTGTGGGGATGTTTTCTTGGAGTTTTGTTTCTGTTCTGTTTTGTTTACGAGCCTGCTGGGGTTAAGCAGGAGAGGGGAAAGGGTAGAAGGGACTGGAGAAAGAAAACCCAAGAAAAGCTTAGCTCATCCAAGTGATAGGAACAGGAAAGAGGCCAGCTGGAACAGTTCCTTTTAATAAAAGTGATACAGCCCACTTCTCATCACCATTGTAGTGGTGTAGTCATTTATTTATTTTTTTTTTTAAAGTGCTGGAAAAGTCCTCTACAAATTAACTGCCAATGACGGAGCAGAATCAGATCAACTACCAACTTGGAATCACAGATATTATTGTAAATCTCATTTGAAAGACAAGAAAAGTGAGGTCGAGAGACAATCTGCTTGGTCAGGTCCATTGCCATGGCAGAGCACATACTACTTCCTCTGGCCCACACAGCTGGACCAGATATCTCAGCCTCCCTTGCAGGTAGCTTTGGCCATATGACAGACATTAGCCAATGGAATGTGAGGAGACAGGATGTGTACTACTTTGGGCAAGTCTATAATAACTGCTCCTGTCCCTCCTTTGCCCTCATTTCTTCCTCTTCCCCTGGCTTGCTGCAGGTAGTGAAAAGCCCTATATACATCATAGCTCTCCAGCCTTCACCCCACCAAGAACTATATCAAGCTTTTATCTCTCCCTTGAGCAGACCAATTTACACCAGCAACCTGCATCTTATGAATGTTGTTGTTGTTGTTATTGTTAATTGCCATTGAGTGGTTGATGACTCATAAGCACCCTATAAACGAAAGATCTGAACACTTAAATAACTTTCACCATTCTTCCAAGACCACAGGGTTTCCAGAGGCAAGCCATTCAGGAAGTGGATGCCACTCCTGCTTCCAAGCTTGTTTAATCTGGGAGCTCCACCAAACACTGTTCACCATAGGTAACCATTATTGTATTTGACACATCAGTGTCACACTAAATATGAAAAAAAATTGATCATAACCATTAATTACAATTAAAATTCAGGTAAGTTCTCAAATATCAACTGGTCCATTGTTAAATTAACATCTTTATCAATGAAATCATTAACCACATTTCCACCCTGACGCCTCTCGATCTTGACGTGATTAGCTTACTACTACTCTTCAACTTTTTTGTTGAGCTTCTCCTTAGCAGCAAGTTGCCAAGAGGCAGTGTCATAAAATTTGCATCAAACAAGGCTGAGGTGTTTCTGAATACTGAAAAAGATGTATGCTTGGTGTGCAAGTGATTTCTAAGTAGAAACAAATGAAGAACAAATTAGACTAACAGAAATGTCACAACTGTCTTCATACCATAAATATACTGCACTACGAATCAAATGTTCTGAAAAGCGCCCTGGTGAAAAGGGGCAGAGAACACAAGACAGAAAGGAGGGCATGCAGGCTGATTGCTGGCCTCCCAGCCTGGAGCTGAAACCACAAACTGAGGAACATGTAACTAATTTCTAGCCATTCTCTCAGTTTCCAAGAATTTCAGTGGTCAATAACAAAGGTGACCAAACTTCCTTAAGACTTCTAAGTGGTAACTCTTTCCTGGGTTCTTTGTGAAATATAATCTTTGGGCAACTGTTAGCCTTGCTCATTTCGAATGTTTTCTTTCTTCTGTGCTTTATCAATTAGAACGAGAAACCTTGCTGTCAGCAGAACCAGCTGCACGTAACCACAGTTGGTAGTTGTTAAATTTTCAAAAATCTGTTCTTTTTCCTGCAGTCATTCTTCCGTACTTGACAACGTCACATTGTCAGACGCATCTGGTAAACCACTCAGTCCCTGGTAAATACACAACAGTCACGATGTGAGGTCAGGTACGGCAGGGTGCTAGCATCGAAAACAAGTGCCAACATGCATTTCTCTCGAAGGTTCTGGAAGAATCTTAATGTGTTTTTGAGACATACAGTGACAGTTCTAACCCCTTCTGTCTCACAGTACTAAAATAATTTTGACTGGAAGACATAATTGGCTAAAAACCTGACCTAACATGTTCTTGTAGGGGGTGAGCACGAGCCAGCACGGCAACTGTCATGGATGACAAATGAGACAACACAACTCCTCGCTGAGGATTTTCAGAGCAAGAATAACAGACCAAAACATCACCAAAATTAGAACCATTCATTAAATCTTGTTCCACAAGCAAAACACAAGGCAAAATAATTGATCCCGTTCACTCCTGCTGGGAGTGAAGTGGGGACCAGAAACTAAACAGATGGAGAGGGGTTTACAAAAGATCCCTTCAAATGGCCAACAAGTCAATAAACAATCTAATATTTGAATGCATTTATGGGGAAGATGCTTTTCTCATGAATCAGAAGTTAATTTAATATTTATCATCCTGGGATGAAAGTATATATCCAATTCATTATTCATTTCACATTCTCTTCCGTAAGTGATACCAGTATTTGTCATTCTTTGGAGAGATATAAATGATCTCCTTAAAAAGTGTTGGCACAGTGTGTGTGTGTGTGTGTGTGTGTGTGTGTGTGCGCGCGCGCGCGCGCGCATGCACGCACGTTTCTGTGTGAATGACATAGTCATCAAGTACAGATAATTGTTTCAGACATTTATCTCTATTGGAGCATCTTCTAGAAGGGAGGAAAAGTAAACTTTAATCATAGAGTCACAAATTTGATGGATGAGGGGTAAAGGAAACGGGAAAGATCAGGTGTGGAAAACAATGTAGTTGAACTTTGTAAATAAATCAGTACAAAGTTAAAAAAAAAAACAACAACAAAAAACAAGAAACAAACTTAAGAGTTAAGAAGCCGAAAAAGAAATGGCACATCAATAATCAATCTCATACTGCACTTCTAATTGCAGTCATCTTCCTCCTCCATCCATTCCACTGACATTGATTAGTATCTGATGATGATGGAAGTAGATGCATGATCAATCAGACCACTTCACAGCCTCAAGTTGCTCATCGCCTGGTAAGTGACGCAGTTTATGGGATAATATAGCTCATTATAAATCAATAGATTAAAAGTGTAAAATTACTCACTCTCTGTACTTTGCACTGAGGGAAAAGAGTAACAGATTGATCTTTCTGAAGGCAGAACAAAGGAAGTAAGTCCACCTGGGTTTTGAAGGATGAATAGGAGTGTGCCAGCTAGGGAAAGGAGGTGCCAAGTTGAGGATTCATTTTAGGTATAATCACAGAAATGAGAATAAGCATGCACTGGGAAATAAAACCAAGACATGGTGTGGGTATGCCATTTTTAAAGGGGTTAATAACTCAGTGTCATCCAGTCAATTCCACTTCACAGTAACTGCACATAACAGAGAACTGTCACATAGGAATTCCAAGGCTGTGATTTTTATGAGAAAGGGCCATTCATTGCTGACTCATTGCTGACAACTCAGAAGTGACTCAAAGCTGACCTTCCAAGGGGTTTTCAGGGAAGTAAATCACACAAAAGATTCCCCATCTTTCTCCCATGGAATTGCTGATGGATTTGAACTGCCTGCCTTTGGGATTGCAGAACAGCTTCTTAACTACTAGGATACAAGAGCATCTTCCCTATATATCCACTAGATCAACAAGTTATGTTCTTCTATGATATTCTAAAGACAGTGATATTATCCGTAATGTAAAGCCAGTGGTGATTTTAGAATCTTGGGTAAACATGACTTTATCTCTTTTCAAACAGGTGTCATCAGTTACCCAGAAGATGAGCAGGCAGGGTGGAGGGGAGCTGAATTGGCTGATGCAAGTCTCACTTAAGACAGCAGCATTGTGAAAATGACAATCTTACCAAAAGCAATCTACATGTTCAATGCAATCCCAATCCAGATACCAAATACATTTTTTCAAGGAGATTGAAAGGGATTACAGGGATATTGATAAGAGACCCTGAAAAAGAAACACACTCCCGAGAAACAAAAATGATGTTGGATGCATAACACTCCCTGACCGCAAAACCTACTACACAAAACAGCATGGTACTGGTACAGTGATAGGCATATAAACCAACGGAACAGAATTGAGAACCCAGAAGCAGACCCAGCTATCTACCGTCAACTGATATTTGACAAGGAAATCAAAGCTATCAAATTGGGAAATGATAACCTCTTCAACAAATGCTGCTGGCAAAACTGGACTTGCACCTGCAAAGCTGAAACAGGATCCACACCTCACACCATACACAAAAATCAACTCAAGGTAGATCAGAGACCTGGGAGTAAAGCCCCAAACTATAACATTCATAAGAAACAAACTGGGATCAAGCTTAGAAGCGCTAGTCCAAGGTATAAAGAGATTGCCTAATACAACCAGAAATGCACAATCTGATGAGGATGAAATTGATGTACTGGACCCTTGAAAGAGTAAATCCATGTGTATATCAAAAACTTTTTCCAGTGAGCTCTGGTGGCCTAGTGGCAGGAAACTGTACTGCAATCCCAGAGGTGGTTGTTGTTATGTGCTAGTTCAAATCCACCAGATGCTCTGCTGAAGAAGGAGGAACAATCGGTTCCTGTACCAGTCAGATCCAATTTGACGGTATACACATAAAAATAAAAAAATAAAAACACAACAACTTTTTCTGACGGTGAAAAGAAAAACTACAGAATAGGAACAAGCATTTGGTAATACCATTTCAGATGAGAGTCTTATTACAAAAGTTTATAGAATACTCCCGGGCCTTCACAAGAAAAAGACTGATAATCCAATTACAAAATGGGCAAAAGACATGGAAAAAATTTTCACAGAGGAAGATATTTGAATGGCAAACATGAGGAAATGCTCCAAATCACTGGCAGTAAGAGAGATGCAAATCAAAACCATAACGAGGTACCATCTCACTCCAGTAACAGTGGAAAAATTTAACAGGGCAGCAAGTAATAGATGTTGGGGAGGATGTGGTGACAAAGGAACTCTTATACATTGTTAGTGGGATTGTAAAATGGTATAACCATTCTGGAAGACAGTTTGGTGCTTTTTAAAAAAAGCTGAACACAGAAATTCCATATCACCCAGCTATTCCATTACTTGGAATATACCCTGAGAATATGAGAACTGAGGAACAAATGGAGATTTGTACACCAATGTTCATAACACCATTATTCACCATCACAAAAACATGCAAACAGCCCAAATGTCCAACCATAAATGAGTGGTTTGAGAAATTATGGTATATTCACACAATGGAATACCATACAGCACTCAGGAGTAATGATTTTGTAAATTATTACCTAAGTTGGGAGAGACTGGAGAACATTATGCTGAGTGAACTAACTCAGTCCTACAAGGACAAATACTGTATAAAACCATTATTGTAGAATTAGTATAAGGATCCAAGAGGGGTGGGAGAGTTTGGAAGCAGAGAAATGAGGATATGCAGGAGGACGGGGTGATTAATTATGGGGTTGTGCAATTTGATGGGGGGGGTGAGGACAGAAACTGAAAGCATTTGTTCTTGAAAACAATGTATTCAAATGCTGTTGGCAAAATTGAAAAATTATCTTCAGAAAACTCAAGCAAGATTCACACCTCACTCCATACACAAAAAAACAACTCAAAGTGGGTCGTGGACCTAGGACTAAAACCAAGGACTATAAACTTCATTAAAGAAAAGCTTGGAAGAACTAGAAGTTCTAATCCACAACATAAACAGTCTTCCAAGCATCCTGAAAAACTGACTACTGGGAGAAGATAAAATAGATGAAAGGGACCTTCTAAGAAGCAAATCCCTAAGCACATCCAAAAACTTCTCTAACGTGGTAAAAAAGGAAGCCACAGACTGGGAAAAAATATTTACTAATGACATGTCAGACAAGGGACTTATATCTAGAATTCATAAAATACACAAGCATCACAACAAAATAAAGGTAAACAATCCAAATGAAAAATGGGCACAGGATATGAACAGACACTTCACCAAAAAAGACATTCAGATGGCCAAAAAAAAGAAAAAAATGTTCAAAATCCCTAGCTATAAGAGAACTGCAAATGAAAACAACTATGAGATGTCATCTCACCCCAGTAAGAATAGCAAAATTTAACAGAACAGCAAACAACAAATGGTGGTGAGGGTGTGGAGAAACTGGAACACTTATTCACTGTTGGTGAGAGTGTAAAATGGTGCAACCACTATGGAAGGCTGGATGGCGCTTTCTCAAAAAGTTGCAAATAGAAATAACATTTGACCCAGTAACTCCACTACTGGAAATATACCCCATAGAATCCATAACCACCACCCAAGTAGATATATGCACACTCATGTTTATTGC
>NW_006399953.1:1850380-1851360 GCF_000299155.1 Elephantulus edwardii
GAGCCTCAGAATCCTTGCCTCCAAGGAGCCACCAGGTTTAACCCTTTCCAGGACAAATCTGTTTGTTTTCCTAGCAGTCCATGGTATTCTCAATACTCTTCTTATTGTTACAGCCACTGTGTACATCTATCTTGTTAGGGTATTCCTCTCTTTCCCTGACTCTCCACATTTCCCAGCATGATGTGCTTCTCCAACGATGAGACCCTTGTGACAATAGTTTCATCATCCTTGCTTCTAAGGAGAACCATAGTTGTAATTTCTTCAAGGCAGCCTTGTATGTTTTTTTACTAGTCAGAGAGATATTCATAACTCTCCTCCAGCATCACAATTCAAAGGTATCATGTCTTCTGTCACCTTTATTCACTTACCAACTTTCAGGTCCATAGTTAGTAAGTAATTGAAAGGACCACGGCTTGGATCAGATGCATGCTAGTCTTTAAATTGACTACAGGATCATCAGTCAATACTCTTAGTAAACTGCAGATCTTTTGACACATTCCTGTCCAGTAATTACCTTTTGAATCATATGATCATATGATCTACTATGCTGGAGATGAAAATGTGAGGAAAAATGGGGTTGTTTTCATAGTTAAAAAAGCCATTTCTAAATGTGTCTTGAAATATAATGTTTTGAGTGACAAGATAATACCCATATACATACAAGGAATCCAGTGAATACCACTATTATTCAAATATATGTACCAACAACCAGAGCCAAAGAAGAGGAAATAGATGATTTCTACCAACTTTTGCAGTCAGAGATCGATCAAACATGTAATCAAGATGCATTAATAGTGATGGGAGAATGGAATGCAAAAGTTGGGAACAGAGAAGAAGGATCAGTAGCTGGAAAGCATGGACTTGGTGACATAAATGAAACTAAAGATAGGACAATAGAATTTTGCACAATCAACAATTTATTCTTGGCAAATATATTTTACAAGAAACATAAACACAGGCTATACACATGGATTTCACCT
>NW_006399953.1:1852430-1902441 GCF_000299155.1 Elephantulus edwardii
GGAGGCAAGGATTCTGAAGCTTCGTCTGACATACTTTGGACATATTGCAAGGAGGGACCAGTCCTTGGAGAGGGATGTCATGCTTGGGAGGGTGGAAGGACAGTGCAGGAGGGGAAGACCCTCTATGAGGTGAATTGATTCAGTGACTGGGGTAATGAGGGTAGGTGTGTCGGAGATAGTGAGATTGGCACAGGACAGAGCAGAGTTTAGGGCTGTTGTACATAGGGTCGCTATGAGTTGTAGGCAACTCAACGGCACATAACAACAATTACCTTTAGCTTATGCATTTTCAACAGCATCGGGTTCAAACCCTTGTGGTCTTCAAATCTCATTCCAACCTATTCACAATCTCTTTCTCCAGTCTTATCTCACTCAAGTCCCGTGCACAAGATATTGTTTCTGAACATACAACTTCTCCAGGCTTCACCTTAGTCCTCAGTTTGGTGTTCCCTTCCCAGACAGTATCACTCTGATGGGTGGATTGTGAGTTGTTTCAGCCTTTATCCCTGATATCACTTTGGCCTTGAAGTATTCTCCCAACTTTCTTGGTAAACAGTCTCCCCTTCTTCTTGTATGCAGTCATGTCTATTTTTTACTTGATCTACTATGAAAGAGTAGCCCTGCTCCATAGGGTTTCCTGTAGTGGTGGTACTGTACCTTCAAGTCAGAACTGATCCACAGCTGTCCCTCTGGTGTGTTTTCAGAGACAGTTATGTTTCCAGAGATAGTTAATCACATGGAAGGGATTGTCCATTGTCCTGCGGGGCAACTGGTGAATTAAAACTGTGTGTTTTCAGGATTGCAATGTAACTTCTTGCTTCCAGGCCACCAGAGCTCCCAAGACTGTGATATTTGAGGAAACAGATCATTAGGTCTCATGGAAGGGCTCTTTCTCTCTCAAGTAGGAACCAACTCATAGCTAAGCTTCCACTGGGTTTCCAAGATGGAATTCACACACAAGAGGAGACTTTTTGTCTCTGTAGCCACTGATTGATCTCAATCACCAGAGAAGCTTTGCCATGGGGTTAGCAGCAAAATTTCTGACAGTCCATATCACCAGAACTCCATATAGAGGAACTAGGTAGGCGCAAACCACCAACCTTTTGGTTAGAGATGGAAACAGGACTTCTTCCTCTGTGCTCCCTGGGCAGGTGGTTCACAATATTGATGTATAAACTAACTTATGGCAGCTTGTTCCATCATGGATTCCATAAACCATTTTCTTATACCAGACTGGGAATATATCTGGGACAGACCATCACCACATGACAGGCTAAATAAAAGTCCGCTGAACAGAAATGTTTCCTTGGAGTTAGGACACAGAGAATTCTTTGCTTTGCTCAAGGGAGCACAGAATGTGCCTAGCAAGTCGATAGCTAAAAGCTTCAGGGCTAATCAGCTATGCCCCAGCGGGGAACAAAGAACTCAAGATGACGTGATGAAACATGACAAATGATGTGGGGAGCTCACAAAATGGTGAAGATTAGAGCTTCCTTTTTCGAGAGTGTTCACTGGCTTCCCTATCTACTAGGTGTAACCCTTCCTACTAAACTCAGAGTGTCAAGAATACAAGAAGAGGGGGTGCAGAGTTTTATTTGGCAATTTAATATTGAAGATTTTATATTTATATGCTCATTAGACCTTTTATTTTGTTTTTAAACAATTGCTATCCTGTGAAAAAACATGTGTCTGAGACTCAAGATATAGCTCAGTTCAGGCTGTAAACTTGGCTGTCAATAGTTTAATATTGTTAAAAAAAAAAAACCCGACATAACCTGACCTCTAATTATAAAGGTATTCCTCTAGAAAGGAATCAGTTAATGGGAGGTGGACTGCACATTAAGAGAGGCCTCCTCTTTGTAAAATTGCTGATAACCCAGAGTGAGCGGCGCATAAACCTGTCGAAACATGCTCTCTCTGCCCCCAACTACTGCTTCTACTTTCTGCTGTGTTTGCAAGGCAGCTCCTCTCTTGTCTGCCTGCCCCTTGTATCAGATCCTGGCAGAGGATGGCCTGTTCTTCCTCCACATTAAGTGAGAACACACAATCATCTTGCCTTTTGAGTTGAGGACCTTATGGAGAGCATTATGTACATAGATTCTGGATAGAGAAACAAAACAAATTCAACCCATTGTCCAGTGAGAACTCACTCATCTCAACAAGTCAGAGCTCCCATTTCTGAAGCTATAAATCATATGTGAGGAGCCTGTTCACCTTTCTCCTGTTGGGTCCCTGCTGGATTTGAATGGCCAGAGAAGCCTTTGGGTTACCAGTGCAACAATACCATGCAGACCACACCACCAGAATCTCACTATACTTATTTTTGGAAGACAGATTGGCAAGCTCCCCCCGCTGAGATTCACAGCCTCAGAGACCCAGTGGAGGGTCAGGTATGGGTCAGTTCTGGCTCAATGGCAATGAATGAGTGAGTAATATGTATTAGTAATGGAATCTGAGTGGTGTAAATGGTTCACGCTACTAACTGAAAAGATGGCAAGTACAGTCCACACAGACACACTAAAAATATTCCTAAAATACCAGCCATTGAAAACTCACCGTATGGAGTATGGTTCTACTTGAACATGTGTGGAATTTTTATGAATGGTAATTGACCAGATAGTAACATGGTATATGTATAAAGACCTCACATGCAAGTGTCCTAATAATTATGATAAGAGTATATGAATATAGCTCAAAAGTTAATTGCTATTGAGTTAGAACTGACTCACAGTTCACCCTCCAGCACGTTTTCAGGGACTGTAAATCACACATGAGGAGACTTTTGATCTTTCTCCACCAGAAAAGCTGGTGAATTTGAACAACTTGCCTTTGGATTGGTAGTGCAACTCGTTACCCACTAGGCCACCAGAAAACCCTAACAGAAAGAACACATATCATCCAGCTACCAAGGAAGTTAATTTTTTGCATCCTAACCAGATACATGCACAGATGTGTAGGGGAGGCTTCTTCAGAAAGCTGCTTAAAGATCTGGCTTTTAATCCAAACACAATTCTTTGTAACTATCCATTTTATAATTCCTTTCTCACAATATCTACCAAGACTATATAAATGGCTAGTGTTTATTTTAGTAAAATAAGGAAAACAAAACAAAAACCTAAATGCTGGTTTACTGATAATTTTTCAAACATTTTTTCCTCCCTCCTCTTCTCACTGAAATATCCACTGTTTTAATTTCTAAACACAAATAAGTTTTTCTTCTGTATGAGTTTAGTGATGAGTGGGCATATGTCCATGTTCTAAAAAGAGAAAAATATGTTCCAGACCATCATTGGATGCCATAAATAAAACTCAATGCATGCTAATGCCCATCCATTACACAGTGGAATCCATGTGTGAAACTGTCTTTATGAATCTGGAGGGTCCTCAGAGGCAGGATGTGGCTCTGGGAATTGAATTCATTTCAGGACTTCACCACATACAATAAAAGCATCTCTTCTTATAGTTGTGCAGACTTCTGGACACAATGGACCATGGCCCAGGTTCTAAAGACGATACATTTTTCTTCTCCCTTAATGAATACACATCTCGCTGACTTTTCTCCATGAATACTGCTGTACACTTTGACTCAGATGGAACTGAAGTCAAGTGACCAAGGTCTGACTAGCCATCACATAGGGACTTCTTTAGGACCTACCCTTCCTCCTCTACACACTGTCTCCACTGGCCTTGCTTGCTGTTGTTATTATGCGTTGTTGAGTTGACTGTAACTCATACCAATCCTATAAACAATGTCTTTAAACCTTGCTTTATCCTGAAGCAATTTCACTGGCTCTGACACATCTACCCCCATTACATTTGTTACCATGCCAATCCACCTCGTCCAGGGTTTCCCTCTCCTGTACTATCCCTCTACTCTTCCATCTCCAAGTTCTCCTTCTCCAAGTGTTGATGTCTCCTGGCCATGTACCCAAAGATGGGTGTCACTTACCAGTCTTTCAGTTAACAGTGGAGAACTTAAATGCTTGTGACACATAAGTTTTGTTGAATCAGGAGTAAGTGCATCAGATATGAACATGGAAAATCACAGTGCAAACATTAGTTTCAGGGGAAACAAAAAGTTTCATAATCACAAAAATGCTAACATTGAGAGTTGATTGAATAAAAATTGCATTACTATTTACTGGACCAGAGAAAGCACCAGAACAGTGATATACCAGGGGGGTGGACAGGAAATGGAGACACAAGTGGTGGGATGCCTGAGCCATCATACCAGAGTTGGCTGGGGGAAGAGGATGGGAGGTGCAGGAGGAGCAAGGAGAGGGAATTGAGCTAGCTGCTGGCAGGGTGACGTGAGGGTAGAAACACAACACATACACCAAAGGGGTGGGCCCCCACCTGATCTGTTACCTGCATACTCTCATCAGCTCTTTTGGGTAGAATGCTTGTCAGTCCAATATTGCTGTAAAGGTGAGTGCCCAAATTAAGACAGACTAGGGAGGATTGGCCATCCATTTCTGAAATAACAGACCTTCAAAATCCCTGTGTACACTAGAGCACACTTATAATAGACTAGCAGATGTGGTACCAGAGACTGAGTCTTCATAGTGGGAATCACAGAGGAGAAGGAACAGTTGCAAACACACCCTAGTGATTGGAACATGGAATGTGAGAAGCATGAATGTAGAAAAATTGGGGATTGTAAAGGAAGAAAGGGAATGCATAAATATTGACATATGAGGCATTGATGAAATGAAATGGATTGGCATGAGGCATTCTGGATCAGACAATCATATGATTTACTACTCTGGAAATGAAAAGGTGAGGAAAAAGTGGGGTCACGTAGTTAAAAAGACCATGTCTATATCCATCTTGAAATACAATGTTGTGAGTGATAGAATAATATCCATATGCATACAAGGAAGACATGTTTATACCACTACCATTAAACAACTAGAACCAAAGAGGAAATAAATTACTTCAAACAACTGTTGCAATCAGAATTCTATTGAACATGCAATCAAGATACATTAATAATATTGGGTGACTGGAATGCAAGAGAATTGGGAACAAGTAAAAATTAGTAGCCGGGAAACATGGACCTGCTAACAGAAATGAGGCTGGAGAGATACAATACTAGAATTCTGTACAGTCAATGATTTATTTATTGGAAATACCTTTTAGAATAAGCACAAACAGCGACCTCCCCGATGGCCTACACAGGAATCACACTGATTACCTCTGTGGGAAAAATCACAGGAGAAGCTCAATATCAGCTGTGAAAACTAGGCCAGGTGCTGATTGTGGAACAGATCATCAACTACTTGTATTCAAGTTCAAACTGATGCAAAAGAATATAAAATATAATCCCTAAGAATAAAAGTTTTACATTAAATCTATCCCTCCTGAATTTAAAGAGTATCTCAGGAACAAGTTTGAGACCTTTAATACTAATGAGCTGTGGGAGGATATCATAAAAAGAAAAAGAAAAAGAATATCACCATGAAGAATGCAAAAGGTCATTATAATGACAGAAGAAGAAGAAAAGACCAAGATAGATTTCAGAAGAGACTCTGAATATTGTACTGGAGTGCTGAGAAACCAAAGCTAAAGGAAGAAATCAAGATGCTAAGCAGCTGAAACGAAGATTTCAATGGCCAGATCTCCCTACATAGGTAATATACCATTTTTTAAAAAGGTCAATTTTTGTTAGGTAGAATATATTTTTAAAGGGTAAACTTCTGTTAAATCTGTTGATATATAACTTCTGTTGCCACTGGACCTAAATATCTATAGGGTGCAGGGAGTATAGGAGGGCGAGAGGTCACCTCCAAAGACAACTGTTGCTGTTTAAGACTTAAACAAGATAGATCCTACAAACTCATGATTTTAGAGAATATCTGAATGGAAAGCTATATGATTAAAGTCTTTCTGCCTATGAGGTAAGTGACATACAGAGTCTGCTGTTATTACCTATGTCTCTAAGTCTTGGTATACAGAAGAAGTAATGGTTATGTTCACAAGAGGACAATGAAAACCACAACTGTACAAACCCAGACATTTCCAGTCCCTGTTCTCTGCTTTGTAGGATACTGGCTCTCACAATATTTATATTCATCCTTTAACAGTGACCCCATGGGGCACCTCTGGGTCATCTTAAGAACAAGTGTGGCCCAAAGTCTGGGGTGCGCTAGTGTGTTCTACTGCAGGATTGGAGATTAGTTTTGGGTGGCTCTAAGTACAGACTTTTGCCCTGAACTGCAAAAGCAAAGGACCTTATCTAATACTTCAATTAGTTAATCACACAGGAGGAGATTGACAACTTTCTCATATATCTCTTAATAACAATGACATTGTAGAGTGTTGGTGAAAGAGAAGACCCTCAACCAAATGGATTCACACAATGACTGCTGCAATAGACTCTTGTGTGTTGGGAAGTGTGAGGATGGCACAAGATAGGTCAGGGTTCAGATCTTTTCTTTCTCCCCCATATAGTTGCTATGAGTTGTACTCAACTCAATGGTACGTAAAAACAACAAAAACAACAAGACACCGATACACACACATGTTGCTGTTGTTGTTATGTGCCGTCGAGTTGTTTGCGACTCATAGCGACCCTATGCACAACAGCCCTAAACCCTGCTCTATCCTGCGCCAACCGCACTGCCTCTGACACACCCATCCCGATTACCCCAGTCACCGAATCAATCCATCTCATAGAGGGTCTTCCCCTCCTGCGCCGTCCCTCCACCCTCCCACACATACACAAACATGAATTTTAAAATAATACAAATAGCACTTAGTCCTTAGCACCCATCTCTCTTATGAAGGATCTTGTGAAAAAAGACGACACTCTGGGGACCTAGTCCATGGGAAGGTGCATTGCTAACCCAAAGGTCACACCTTTGGTAGTTTGACTCCACAGTTGAAAACTCCTAAGGACAGAGACGGGCAATCTTGACCCATGATTTACAGTCTCTGAAAACCCAGTCGAGGGTCAGCTATGACTTGGCTTGAATTCACTAGTAATCAGTTTTTGTAAAAGAAACCAGGATGCTCTTGACATTCAGTTGAGACACTGACATTCATAGATTAAAGAATAATTTTGTAAACACTTCTCCACTATAAATTTTCTTGTGTTTTAGATCAACAATTGTTGTTGTTATCGTTGTTAAGTGCCGCCTAGTCGCTTGCGACTCATAGCGACCCTGTGTACAACAGCCCTAGGCCCTGCTCTATCCTGTGCCAATCGCACTGCCTCTGACCCACCCATCCCAATTACCCTAGTCACTGAATAAATGACTTCATAGAGGGTCTTCCCCTCTTGTGCCATCCCTCCACACTCCCAAGCATGATGTCCCTCTCCAAGGACCTGACCCTCCTTACAACATGTCCAAAGTATGTCAGACGAAGCCCAGAATCCTTGCCTCCAAGGAGTAGCGTGGTTTAACCCTCTCAAGGCTGAATCTGTTTGTTTTCTTAGCAGATCATAGTACCCTCAATACTCTTCTCCAGCAGCACAGCTCAAAGGCATCAATTCTCCTTCTATCCTCCCTAGTTATTGTCCAACTCTCTGATGCATAACAACTGATTGCAAAGACTATAGCTTATATCAGATGCACCTTAGTCTCCAGAGTGACACCATTGCTCTTAAGTACCCTGGAGAGGTCCCTAACAACAGACTTTCCCATGGCAATACATTTTTTTTTTATTTCCTGGCTACTGGTGCCAAGAGTCTTGTCCGTAGAGCCAAGCAGACTAAAGTTGTTAACAATCTCAGTCTCTTCACCATCCATCCTGATGCTACCAATTGGTCCAGTGGTGAGAATCTTTGTCTTCTTCACATTGAGCCTCAATCCATATTGAAGGCTGCAGTCCTCGACCCTCTGCAGCAAGCATTTCAGGTCCTCCTCAGTTTCAGCAAGCAGGGTTGTGGCATCCACATAACGCAGATTGTTAATAGATCTTCCACCAATCCTGATGCCACATTTCTCCTCTTAGAGTCCAGCCTCTCGGATAATCTGTTCTGCATACAGTTTGAAAAGGTATGGAGACAGGGTGTATCCCTGGTGTACACCCTTCCCAATTTCGAACCATGCAGTGTTTCCTTGCTCTGTTCTGATGATCAACAATTAGTTTTCTTAAATTAGAAGTTAAAACGCTTTGCCAAAAGAGAAAGAGACAGCAGGTTACTCAATGAGCTCTACACGTTTCAAATGCTCCTCCTTACATGCTCTCCTCATATTCACCAGACCAAGGAGAAACCTCTGAAACAGCACATATGGTTTTCACCCTGACTCTCCCCTAATCTTCTTGGGTAGTTTTCTCTGTATGCTGTCTGACACAAACCACCATTTCTCAACACGTGTCTCCGCGGAAATGCTAGGAAAGCCTCTGACCTTGGCAATGCTCTTTTCTTAGCACCTCTTCAACTCTCTCCAAGAGTGACCTTGTGAGAATAGCACATTCTCAGGGTTGGTGTCCACATGTTTGAGTTTCCTGAGTTGCCCTCAGGGCCAACACATCACTGCCTCCCCCACGTGCCCACTCTCTGAAACATGCCTTCATCAATGTCAATCAGCGCTTGTCACTCATGGACTGCAAACAAGGCTTTCTTTTACTATCTGCATCACATTTTTCTCTATCATGCTCAGTACTTTATCACAGAGGAGTCTGAGGCTAGACAGTAGCCGTCCAGAGGAATTCTTTCACAAGAAACCAAAGTTTCTATCCTAATCTTACTACTTTTTCCTGTTGTAAATTTCCTGGGTTTTTCTTCCATAAAGTGGAGGAAATCATAAGGAAGCTGTTAGGAAAATTATAGGATGTTTGCAAGTAACCTAAGGAAGAAAGTCCCTGGGTGGTGCAAATGGTTAATGTGCTTGGCTGTTAACTGAATGATTGAAGGTTTGGCCTCACCCAGAGGTGCCTCAGAGGAAAGGCCTGGCTATCAACTTGCCAAAACCCACAGTGACTGAAATTCTATGGAACACAATTCTACTCTGAATCTCCAGGAACTGGAATCAACTTGACCACAGAAGGCTTATTTTTAGGAAGAGAAGCAATTTTTATCTGATGGTCTATGGCATGAATTTATAGCAAATGGCTTTGAAGGGAGTTCTCTGATCATATTTCTAGGCTAAAGACTGCAAACTAATTTAGGTGGAGAAACTCAATTCACGACAGTATTACACAAACATGAATACTTGTTATCTTATGCCTTGGACTCTAATTCCATTATAGAAATGAAGAGCGGCGAGCTCTGGTGGCCTAGTGGCAAGAAGCTGCAACTGCAATCTCAGAGATGCATGGTTCAAATCCACCAGATGCTCTGCTGGAGAAGGAGGAGCAATCTCCTCCTGTACCAGTCAGATCTGATTTGACGGCACACACACACACACAAAATAATAAAATAAAATAAATTTTTAAAAAAAGACATGAAGAGCAGAAGCAGGAGGAATTGGAAGACTGCCTCTACTTGAATCTGAGAGAGCTAGTGGACTTTTACGAATTTTCGTTTTCTCCACTCTTAGGAAAAGGAAAACTATCCAACCTTTCCTCTCTAATGATTAAGCGAGAATGCCTAGCACATTTTAGTTTCTTTTCTATTTTCCATGAACTCTACAGTTGTGATGTTGGGTACCAGCATCTGGCTCCTCCTTCCCCAGTGCGGAGCAGCAGCTGGAGGGTGAGGGCCTGGTGGGCTGAGCCGAGTCAGGGGACAGTGACAACAGTGATAACGATGATGATAAGGAGTAAGATGCTGAAAACAACGGCTTTAACTAGGCCTCTGCTAAGGCGATGAAGCAGGTGGATCCAGCTTTGTCTCTGAAGGAGGGTTCATTCAGAAATTGTGATAGGCCCTCCAGGAGCCATAAGTATGTCTACTTTTGGAGAAGAACTAGTAAAGACAGGTGTCTTTGACAAGGCAAAACATTTAAAATGTTCAGACCTTGTTTTCTTATCTTAGCATTGATTAACAGCCTCCAAGGCAGCAGAGCACAATGGTAAGATCACAGAGTGTGGTCTGCAAACCTGAATGTATTCACAGCGAGTCAGGTGCATGGTGTCTAGCCTCTTCCCACCATGTCGCTGATGTATGCTCAGCCAGGTCCCCCTGTCTTCCCACTGACCCTGTGGGTGGTGGTGGTCTAAATCTCCACTGTCTGGAACCACCACCTTTCTGTGGCTCCTGAGTATGTGGAAGTGAGGAAGTGAACTTTCTCTTTTCATTGATTTTTCAATAGTTCAAATTGGTCAAGGCTTCATTTTGTTGTTCACATAGTGGCTATGAGTTGGAGCTGACTCAATGGGATCTAACAAGCACAAATTTAATATCTTTTAAAAAATGAAATTTAATTCACTTTGGGGAAGTTCTAAACATGTTTGCAACAACTTAGCCATTGATTTTTTAAAAAAATAAATAGAGATGATGCATCTTCAACTAAAGTTCAGCATTTGAATGAAAATAAATTTTAAGTATAAAGCACACAGGAGATTTTGAAGATCTACTATGAAAACTGGACATGGAGGAGGAGAGAAAAGTCACTGGATAGGGCAAGCCACCAATCACGCCAATACTAAGTAAAATTTTGTCTTTTCAAACACATCCACAGGCAAATGGAAAGAAAAGCATGATAATTTTTTCTGAAAAGCCAGAGTTTGGAAAACCTGATGTGTTTTTGTCAGAACCAATTCATAGCTGACCTTCCAGCATGTTTTCCACCAGATGCTCCATAGAAGAAAATGGGCATCTCCTCCACGTAATTTACTGCTTCTGAAAACCCACTGGAGGGTTAGCTATGGGTCAGTTCTGACTTGACAGCACACAGTAATGAAGACTAAGGTGGAAGGGAGAAACTCGGTGCCCTAGTCTATAAGGTGGTTGCTACTAACCTAAAGACTTCACTCCTCCGAGGTTCGAATACATCATGAGAGAAAGACTGGACAATGTCTTCCCGTGTGATTTACAGTTTCTGACCCCACTGGAAGATAAGCTTTGAATGGGTTCTGACTCAACGGTTATGAGTTTGAGATTGTTGAAGTATGAAAAAACAATGTAAAATATCACACTAATATGTTTATATTTATTACAAGTGAAAATTATTTTATGTCCTGAGTTAAATAGAACATATCTTTAAAGTAATTTTCCTGATTTTGTTTTTCTTTCTACTTTTTAACTGTTTCTATCCCAGAACATTTAATTGTGCTAATGCAAAACCTATACTTGGACCAAGAGGCAGTAGTCAGAACAGAGCAGGGTAACGCTGCATGGTTCAAAATTGGGAAGGGTGTACGCCAGGGATGCATCCTGTCTCTGTACCTTTTCAACATGTATACAGAGCAGATTATCTAGGAGGCTGGGCTCTATGAGGAGAATTGTGGCATCAGGATTGGTGGAAGATCTATTAACAATCTCCGTTATGCAGATGACACAACCCTGCTTGCTGAAACTGAGGAGGACCTCATGCACTTGCTGCGGAGGGTCAAGGACTGCAGCCTTCAGTATGGACTGAGGCTCAATGTCAAGAAGACAAAGATTCTGACCACTGGACCAATTGGCAGCATCAGGATGGATGGCAAAGAGATTGAGAGTGTTCACAGCTTCAGTTTGCTCGGCTCCACAGCCAACACTCTTGGCACCAGCAGTCAGGAAATCAAAAAGCGTATCGCGATAGGAAAGTCTGCTGTTAGGGACCTCTCTAAAGTACTCAAGAGCAATGGTGTCTCTCTGGAGACTAAGGTGTGCCTGATACAGGCCATGGTCTTTGCAATCACTTGTTATGCATCAGACAGTTGGACAATGACTAGGGAGTACAGAAGGAGAACTGATGCCTTTGAGCTGTGGTGCTGGAGAAGAGTGAATTGAATGTACCATGGACTGCCAGGAAAACAAACAAATTCATCTTGGAGAGGATTAAGCCAAGCAACTCCTTGAAGGCAAGGATTCTGGGGCTTCGTCTGACATACTTTGGATATGTTGCCAGGAGGGACGGGTCCTTGGAGAAGGACATCATGTTTGGGAGGGTGGAAAGACAACGCAGAAGGGGAAGACCCTCTATGAGATGGATTGATTCGGTGACTGGGGTAATCAGGATGGGTGTGTCAGAGGCAGTGCGGTTGGCACAGGCTAGAGCAGGGTTTAGGGCTGTTGTGCATAGGGTCGCTATGAGTCACAAACGACTCGACTGCACATAACAACAACATCAACAACATTCTATTAGTAAACATTAAGATTATATCTTTATTTAAGACTACATGGATTTACATTTTTCTTGTTCAGCCCTCGTGCGAACAATTCAGAACTGGATGCAAACATCCAGGTACTTTCTGACCACCAAGAACGTGGTGGGAGTGTCACATCCTTCACAACAGATTTGTCAGGATTTTGAAGGCACATACTTTGGAGCCATGAATTAAATTTGATACTGGCTTCTAATTTAGACATCATCAGTCTATTTATGCCATCAGAGGTCTTCCTAAACGAAACCTGATGTAATATTCCAAAGTATTTCCCCTCCCTTTTATCTCTGTGTCTTCGTAAGTGTGACAAACATGCCTTTTATTATTTAGTTGAATGACAAAATGCTGGGAGGGCTTCAAAGAAGCTGTGTGGTTTCTCCAGGGGACTCCAGCTTGTCTCCACCACGGGCAGGAGGGAAGAAGTCTCTTTGAAGATGTTCTTTGGTACTCTACATGTGGATCTCAGCACCTGAGGAATATGCATCTTGGCTAATGCACTATAACTTTTACTACCTCAAACACCAGGCTACATCCACTACTTCCTTCTATGCTGAGAATAATGACATTCTCTTGTTCAAAGAGGGTTGGAGAAAGAGAAGAGCCTCAGTGAGACACACAGACTGACAGTGCCTACCACGAAGTTCTTGAGCAGACAGAGATCATGGGGATTGTGCAGGACAGGGCAAGGTTCAGATCTGTTGTTCATGTAGTGATTTTATGGCATCACTAAGAACATTGTTCAAATGTCCTCCGGGAGTCACTCAATGGTGCAAACCATTAAGAGCTTGACTACCAACAGAAAGGTTGAGGGTTTGAAGCTACTCAGAGGTGCCTCAGAAGACAGATTTGGCAACCTGCTTCCAGAAGTTTCCAGACTCAACCATCTGACAGAGAATAGTTTTACTCTGTACGTGTTGCGTTCCCATGAGTCTGAATGGACATAGGAACAACTAATAACAGAACAATAAATGTCTGCCAGCAAAATTATTACCACCCAGGACAGAATAAGTCAATTTTATTATTCTGGAAAGTCAAAAAGGCCTCTGTCTATCAGCTTCCTAATGGTTTAGTTCTTCATAGCATGTTAGGGGTTGTTAGTTCAAAAAATGTACACTAGTGCCCCACTCAAATTTAAACATATCCAAGTACTATAAAAATAGCTTAAGGAAGTCACTTAGAGCCTGCTTGCTTTCCATGCTCTGCAAAACTGTGCCCAGTATCTATTAGCCTAGATAAGATCAAATCTTGAATTCAGAAGTTCCCTAAGGTATTGATGCCTCTGGTAGTTTCTGACCTAGAGACTCTCCACTTTGCTGTGAAAGGACCTCCCCTATGTGCACACAAGCCGCACTGTCCTCCTCCTCTTCCCAGGGTCTTTTATGTCCTCTTCCCGTCTGCTGGTGCCCTGTGCCACCTCTGGAAGGCCCTCAGCTTCGGGGGACCTGCCTCTTCATTGTGGCCCCTATAAAAAGTTTACTGTTCCACTTTGCTCCCTTATGACCTTATTTCTTGATCACCCCTCAATTTCCCTTAGACTCCCCACCCAGATCCACACTTCCATGAGCATCTGTCTTCCCTTCCGCTCATTCTGAATACCAGCTGGATGTCTGGCTGCACTGCAGGCATATTTCAGGAATGGCCCACGCAGTCAGAAATAGGGGTGAGCCTGAGCTGCCTCTTGACAGTGGTGGAAGGAGTCTTTGGCTATGACGAGGTTTGAAAAGCCAGGATTTTTGTTTCATATGCTGAGGTCTGAAAAACGCTCAACAATGGGAATGCAATGAATGAATGGAAATCCAAAATCTCTGTAAATGCTCATTAAAATTATTTTTTAAAAAAAGGGGGGGAGGGAGGGATCATCACTAGAACAGCAGAGGTTAGTGGGTTAGAGGTGAAGGAAAATGAAAGATTCCACAGTGACTAGAAAAGACAGGGTGATAATAGGCATAATTAATTATATTAAATATAATGTATATAAATGTTTGTACAAATCACAATGTACATGGATGAAATACAATGCATATGAATGATTGGGTAAAACCAAAAAACATATGCACAAACACATGATGTATAAGAATAATTGTATGTAAACCAATAAAAAAATTAAAATAAGCAAAATACAAATTTACTACATCCTGAGGTGGTGTGATGGTTAGTGCACTTGCCTGCTGATTGAAAAACTGAGGCCGACCAGAAGCACCTTGGAGGAAGGGTAGGGCAATCTACTTTCAAAGGATCAGCCACTGAAAAGCCTGGAGCATCATTCCTCTCGCCCCCCCCACCACACACACACACACACACACACACACACACACACATGCGCGCGTGTGGTTATCAGCAATAACAGTTTTTGAAATACAAATTCATACTCTAATACAAGTCTCTCCTCCCCAAGCACAGGCTTTATTCCTAAGGATCACATTTCCTTTGGTGTCACACTTAGAATTCAGGGCTCCATCTGTAAGCCAGGTGTTTAACAAGAGGAATAGGTTGTCCATAAACTGGGACAGCAGGGCAGAGAAGTAAATGACAAAAGATAAAAGTTCCAAGAGGCAACTCTGAGTCAATTTATCTTAGCTCCTCAATCCTCAGCCTGATCAAATCTTCCACCAAGGGAAGCTATATTAATTGGCTAATTAATGACTGTAACTCACTCTTAAAAATCCAAAGAATGCCATTAAAGCTAAGTATTTCTACATGGAAACCATTTAGAGTAATTAACGAAATCATGGTTGTTCTGAATTAGAAAGTAAATTTAAGCTCAAGAATCCATTAGTGGAATGCGTTTTAAAAAAGCACATCTGATGGTGGGTTACGACATCGCAGTGGAAATTCTGTGTCATTGATGAGTGATTTGGTTGAGTCATTCCATTAAGAAGGCAGACTATGTGGAGTGAGCAGGTAGTTGGGTTGTAAACAAATGTGTGGGAGAAGATTCACGTGGACGTGCAGAGAATGGAGTAGAAAGGCAATAGTACCTTGGATGTCTGGACCAAGCCAGGGAAGGATTTGTGGCTCAATTCCAGATCACTAGGTCAGCCTGTGTGAGTAAAAAAACACCTGGAGATGTAGGTCTAGCTTAAACATTCTTAGTTTTAAGAAGATTAATTTTAAGAAGTCCTAGTGGCATAATGAGCTCTGATGGCCTAGTGACAAGAAGCTGCACTGCAATCCTGAAGGCACAGGTTCGACTCTACCAGCTGCTCCACAGGAGAAAGATGGGCAAGCTCCTCCTGTGCGATTAAGTGTCTTTGAAAATTTGCTGGAGGGCAGTTATGGATTGGTTCCGATTTGATGGTACACAATACAACAACAGTGGCATAATGGGTTAAGTTTTGGACCACTATCTAAATGGTTGGCAGTTCCAACCTGCCAGTTGTTCCATGGGAGAAAGATGGGAAGGATGCTTTAGTCAACATTTATCATGTTGAAAGCCCAGGCAGCTGCTCTACTCCGTCCAATGGAGTCAGAACAAGGCAGGATTAACTCCTTGGGCAGTGAGTGTTGGGCTTTGGATTTGGGCTTGAAGATGGGTTTTAAGGATATCTGATGACGTAGTCCATAGACTTGTGTTGCTGTCTCAAAGGCTGAGTATCTCTGGGTGTTTCAATCTACCAGCAGCTTCAAGAGAGAAAGATGGGCAATTTCCTACCATTGGGTTTCCAGCTTCAGAAACCCAATGAAGGGCCAGCTATAAGTTGGTTCTGACTCCACAGCAATGAGTTTTGGAGCACCTTTGGCTGCTAATCAAAGGGTTGGCTGTTCAAACTCAGCAGGGGCTCTGAAACCCTAGCAATCTGGCCCTGCCAAGAGTGCAGTCTCGGAAATCCCAGGAGGCATTCAACCTGTCCTATAGGATGGCAATGAACCTTAGTCACCCCAACGACTTCCAACAACAGCAGTGTGAGTTGTAACGCAGTAAAGTGAATTCACTGGCAGTCAGATATTCATATTTTATAACCTACAGCTATGGCAAAAAGAATTGAAACAATCAAAATCCATTTTCATACCACTAAATACTATCTAGTTTTGTTTCTGAGCCTTAGACGACTTAGTAATAAAAAGACTCAGAAGGAACATTTGCCAAAAGGAACAGATTGGATGGCCTGAGTGCAATATTGGCTAAGGGAAGCCAGTTTTAGGGGCTCCTAACACCCCAAGATCAGAGGTCAATGGGTTTCTGCCAGTGTGTTACATAAAGAATTCAACGTCTCTCAGCTGACACCCTCATGAAATGTATCCATGTCAGACAGAATAGATTCAGTGTATACTATAGATTAGCATTCAGGTAGTGTGATCAGCTGAGGACTCATTCATGCCATATTTACAAAATGAGGACAAATGTTAGTCATAGAAAGGTTACAACACAAAAACAGTCCCTCAGAGAGCTTCTAGTGATGCTTCAGAAAGAAAAGAATAATTGCCTACAGAGATAAATGTTCATGCACAGTCCAATGCTTAGTACACTCTGGCATGAAAAAAAGTGTTTAAGAGCTGAATGCAAGACAGCAAGAAGTAAATGTCAAATTCCAGGGGAAGCAGGTAGAAAGGAGGAATCAAGACTGTTAGCTGGGAGGGCTAGGGAGGGAGCAGCTTCTGAGAGCAGAACAGGAAGGTTCAGAGCAGGGAGAAAGAATGATGAAAAAATGTGCAAGGAGACCAGAGTGAGAATTAACATCTTTTATTGCCTATGCTGTCATTGTTTTGTGTTGGCACCGACTCATAGTTGGCACTGTAGTATGTTTTGGAATTTATATACAGCACAAGAGGAAATTGCCCACGTTTCTCCTGTGGAGCAGCTGATGGATTTGAACTCCCAGAAGGTGCGATTTTGGCTTAGCAGTGCAACTCCTTATCAATTATGTCACCAACATGCCCACTTTCCTAAGAGATTTATGAAATTATTATTGCTCTTCTTTCTGACAAAAAAAATAAATCCTATTTACAGGTAAACATACTTAGCAGAATGAAACAAAATGTCCATTCATGGTCACAAAGTGACAGAATCAGGATTCCTTGCTCCATTAAGTTCATTTATCAACAATTACAGAGTATGTCCAAACCATCAGAGATGGTTCTGGAGGCTGGAGATACAGTACTTATCAAACTGATCAGGCTGTCGCCCTCGGGATGCTTGTGTTCTTCTGAAAAAGTCTCATTTACTCATTCATCTCAGTGATAAATGCCCAAAAGAGAACAAAGTGAGGTAATGGATGTACACCAAGTCAGCATGTGTGTGTATGTCTCTGTGTGTGTGTGTCTATGTGTGTGTTGAGATGGTGGCAGTGGTGGGGAACAATTTATACTGAGATGCATGTGGCCACCTCACTGAGCAGGTGTCATATGAATGTGATAAACTCTAAGAAACTTGAGGAGAAAACATCATAGCCAGTTGCTGTTTTCTAGTCACTCCCGACTCAAGATGACCCTTTGTGTACAGCAGTGAATTGCCCCATCGGATTTTAAAGGCTGTGTCCTTCCAGAAGCAGTTCATCAGCCTAACTTCCTAGGTGTGGCTGAACTATCAATCTTTTGGTTAGCAGTTGAACTCTTAGATGTTTGCACCACTTTGGGACTCCTTAGAGACAGAAAGACAAATGTCAAATCCTGAAGCTGGGGACTTATATGTGCTGCATGATGACAAAGACGAGACAAGAGACTGACGGCGGGGGCGGGGAGCGGTTTACAGGGTATATTAGAAACTTCATAAGCAAATGTCATCTATCAGAAGGGTACTACTAGGTGGGGATAAACAGGACTGAATACTTTACAATCATATTGGTGGCTGAATAGAGGCCATACTGTAACATGACTACAATTAAAGCAGAGGAAGATGGGGGGCTAGTGAGTGATGTGAGGGAAAGATCATGATGGCCTGGGTTATTATTTTAACAGTGAAGAGAGTAGGGTTGGTCTAAGGATGGAGCAACACATGTTGAAAACGACTGGGATGTGAGAAGTGAAATAAAGAGAACTAACGGATGACCAATTTAGGTTGTTTTGTTTGGCATGCAGAAGTTAGCTTCATATATGGAAATGCCTACTGAGAAGCAACAATGTCAGTCTAGAGATTAAGGTGCACTTGATGCAGCCATGGTCTTTGTAATTACTTGCTACGCATCAGAGAGTTAGACAATGACTAAGAATGACAGAAGAAGACTCGATGCCTCTGAGTTGTGGTGCTGGAGAAGAATATTGAACATACCATGGACTGCCAAGAAAACAAAAAGGTGTGTCTTGGAGAGAGTGAAACCAAGTTTCTCTTAGAGATTAGGATTTTGAAGCTCTGTCTCAAATACTTTGAGTATGTGGTCAGGAGGCACCAGTTCTTGGAGAAGGACATCATGCTTGGAAGGGTGGAGGGACAGCACAGAAGAGGAAGATCCCAGATGAGGTAGATTGATACAATAACTGGGGTAATAGGGGTAGATGTGTTGGAGTCAGTGTGACTGGCTCAGGCTTCCAGCTGTTGTAGGCAACTAGACGGCACAAAACAAGGATGTTTTAGAATTATTGAGATATTGCGACTAGACTTACGGAAAGCTTTAGGAATGATAGTAAATATATGTAGGAATTGTTTTTCTGTAACTGTAAGAGAGTCTTTGTTTTAGAGGCAGCACACATTATCTATTCTAGTGACAAAAAAAGAAAGTAGATATACTTAACATTCACTCAAGAATTAATGTTAATTAGCTCCATACTTTGGCAGCCAACAAGAGAATATGTAATTTGCTAGATTCACAGTGGGAAGGAATAGCAAAGAAGTGAACTTCCCAACTGCAGTACATGGGAATAATTAACAACATACAGTTTAAGACCTATTATGAGCCAGACCCAGTTGTTTTGTAATACTTCCAGAGGACCTGCTCCCTTTAGTAAGGAGAGTTTTGGACTTTCCCTAATATATTAGTAATTTACTACATTTGTGGACATCAGCTACTTTATGTGACAGTCCTGACAGGGCATTAATAGAGACTTAGTAGGAGGGTAGAATTCATAGGCAATTCAGGCTGCTGTCTTTACGGAATTTATTAGTTAAAGAGGTCTTGAGGAAGTCACATGTCCTTACCAGTGCCAATACCAGAGGCAGGCACAGGAGGGCCAGGGAAGTGGTGTAAAATGTCCAAGGTGACACCAAGGCACCAAGGTGACCACAGTGGGAATCAGAAGAGGCTTCATGAAGAAAGAATATTGTAATTGGATAATAAAGGGTAAACACACATGCACATACACACACATACACACAAGTAGTGGACAAGTGTGAGCCCAAATGCATACCATAAGCAACAGAAACAAGGTTTAAGGTGGGGGCCATTAAGATGTTATGATCAACACAGAATGATCTACACAGAGAATCTTCTCAATGTCTTCGTTTAGAAGGATGCTGTATAAAATTCTATACTATTGCAGACATATAATTAAGTAGCTAATTACCTTCAGACACTTAGAGTGTGATTTTTTCCCTCTTTATGAGGAGTAATTAAAAGGAAGGGACACACTCATGCATAGAAGACGACACCTTAGGAACTGAGAGAGAGTGCGAGAAGCTTATTGTTCACTGTGTCTTTATCCTGGTCAAGCAACTGGTTTCGGAGTTTTAATCAAAGCCGTGTCTGTGGCTCTGAGGAACTCAGGACCTGATTTCACTGGGCTTTAATGGGAAATGTGGGCTAGATTTTTACATAAGTTTATCTCTTCAAAGTACTTTAGTAAATTCTTGAAAGCAAAATCTGTTCCATGGCTTGAAATGCACAGTGAAATGAGATATTTTCAAATTATGTTAATTTGAATATCTGACCTCCTTAGCTAGCCAGGCATCTGGGTGTTCATGTCTCCGGGCTTTGATGAGTATGAAGCCCTTTGCATGCCTGGAACATCGTTTATACCCTACAGACCTGGGGCAGTGCCTTGATGTAGACAGGAAGAGAGGGAGGGGGCTCTAGCAGGAGTGCTGGGAGCCAAAGCCATGGACGGAGACTGTCCCGGTTTCACCACTGATATGCTACCGAGTCATGGGAAGGTTACCAAAACCAGTGTTTCATTAACTACTTAAAAGGCATGATACTAACATCTCTCTCACAGGTTACAGCAATGATTATAGTCTTCTTGTTCAATAATGCCAACTTTAACAGAGGCTACACATTCAACAGTGAATCACTTATTCTCAAAGAGTTAACAGTCGAGACAAGAAAACAGATGGTGAAACAAACATAACAAGCCAATTACTGGAGAGCTCGGACGGTGTAATCCATAGAGAATTGCCCTACTGACCTAAAGGTTGGGCGTCTCTAGCGGCTTCAATCCAACAGCTGAGGGAAGAAGATGGGCAGTCTCCTCCCATTAGATTTACAAACCTGGAAACCTGCCGGAGGGTCAGCTATGAGTTGGACCCAACTCGATGGCAATGAAAGTGAAAGATGCCGTTTATCCGGTGAGCTTTAGCTTCTTTTATGCCCTATTGTTTGGCAGGCACAACAGCAAACATTCATGAGTTGTTGTTGTTGTTAGGTGCCATTAAGTCGACTACTACTAGTCATAATGCCTCTATGAACAAAAGATTACAAATTCGGGCCCTGTCCTGTAGCATCATCACAGTCCCCACCACTGGGCTCTGCTCAGGCCCAGTTTCTCTGTCACTGTGTTGATCCAGCTCGGAAGGCAAAACTTGGCTACATACAGTGTGGATGTCACTTCTCAACCAACCCCGAAGAGGAATAGATAAGAAAATATCCACAGTGGGTTGTCTTTCCACCCCCACCTTCTGGCAGAGAAATCTGGGCTCACATCACCAACATGTGAAAGCATTTACTGTGCACCTGTTGGCTCTGATCAGCCAAGATGGAATCCTGCAGAGTAGGGGCACATGGATTAATTTGGGGACAAAAAAATATGACAACTCATATTAAAAGAGACATAGTTCTTCCAATCACACTCTAGTCTAAAACAACAGGGCCTTGGAAAGGTTTAGAAAAACAACAGTCTTTTTATTTTTTTTAATGAGTCCAAGCCCCTTAGAAGCAGTTCATTTCTGGAGCCCCTGTCTTACATGGGTAGCAGCTTCTCCTCAGCAGGGTGTTTGAGGAAGTGATTGAGTGATGTCTACACACTACAGAGTGCTTGAGTCAAGTATAGCTATGTTAAAGGATTTGCTCCTCATGATAGTACACAAAACATACTCTTTGTAAACAGGAGCCACCTAATAACTAGCTTTTAAATAAACAGGAGGATGGAACTGTGGGAGATGAGCAAAGCTCCTGGGTCCACTCAGGCAGTTAAGTGTGCCCCTCACACCAAACAAAAAAATATCCACTGTAAAGCTTAAACCAGCAGAGTGAAATGGGTTAGTTTGCCCTGGAAACCTCATTGAAGTAGTAATGTTCACTCAAGAGAGTGAGAGCTAGTTTACAAATAAGATCAACATGCTGTTCTACCTTAATAACCTTTACTCTGTACTTGCATTAGTTTTGGGGGATTGCTCTAAAAACTTGGGGGGGATTGTGTACCAATGAGTGAGTTTTCTTTTGCTTTTCAAGGAGAGGAGCAAATGGGGGGGAGGGGGGAGGGGTTTGTGCGAGGAGAAGGGTGCAACAAAAAAACCCCAAAACTTAGCATATATATAGTGGTCTCAAATAAGAAATTTCACTCTCACAAAATACAAACACATTTGTATTGGCTGGATGATGCTCCCTGGTAAGGGTCTATGGGAGAATCCTTCCTTGCTCTTCAACCTCTGCCCCCATCTTCACATGGTCTTCTCTGTATCTTTTTTATTCCTTTTCTTTGATAATACACTTGCCATTGGATATAGTGCTAATACTAATCCAGGGTGATAGCCTCATGAAAGCCTGAGCTTAAAACCATTTGCAATAACCTATTCTCAAATACGATCACATTCACAAGTTCTGGATAATTATATTATTTGGAAAACCATCATTGAGTCCACAGCACTGCTATAGATGGACTTTCATTAAATACTCACAAGGATGGTTTAAGGAATGTATTTTCAGATTGATTCAATTTGATATTCAGTGATTTCATTTTGCTAGCTTAAAATAAGGCAAGTATTTACCCCATGGAAGTTATAAAATTACTCAGGATCTCTTCTTTTACTCTGTGGTGGTTCAGTGGTCAGACATTTACTAGTGCATTCTCTGGCTAGGGCTGTCTGATCTCACAGTCTCAGTTCTGACTCAACACACTGTTGTTGTTGTTGTATACCATCAAGTCAGAACTGACTCAAAGCTGAACTTCCTGTGGGTTTTTACAGGCATTAAACCACATGGGACTTGACTGTCCATCTTTCTCCTGAGGGGCAGCTGGTGGAGCTGAACCCCATATCTTTGGGTTGGCAGCAGGATTCCTTACCACTAAGCCAGCAGAGCACTAGTCCATATGTAATAAATAAATGCTAAGCCATGAATGCTGCATAGTAGCACATTTAAATGAGAAGTGAAATGTGCAGTGATGATTGCAAACAGAGGGACAGAAGTATGGCAAGAGACCAGAAAAGAAAAAGACAGCAAATATTTGAGTTTGCTTGGAAATCCCTGAGAAGGAGAAAACCCCTGTATATTGAAGATTTAAAATGCAGATGTTGTAATAGGTCACCAGAAAGTTATATTTTTGCAAAACATAATGAATAGTTCATAAGACTGTACCACAGGCTAGAACAAATATTCCTGGAGATCATATACTACTTCTTCTAGTCCTTGTAGCATTCTTAACACCCAGAGGAGAAAGCAGATACCAGCACTCTGGCAACCGATATATGCACAGCCAATTATGGAGCACAATGGTACGTGCTCCGCTGCCTACTGAGAGGTCATAGTCTAAACCCCAGAGAGGATTCATGAAGAAAACGCCTGCTGATCTGCCTTCGTAAAGATTGCTCCCTAGAAAGGCCTATGATGCAGGTCTAATCTGCCACACAGGATAGATTGGAGTTGGAACTGACTTGAGAGAACACGGTAATGTACAACACAACCAATTGTAAGAGCAGAGAAACTGTATGAGCTACTTACGGAGCTGATCATCTGTCTTGTGAAATCAGGCTGCTGCTGGGCAAATGGTTATAAGCGCTTTTCTCTCTATGCAAACATGAGAATTCATCAAGGTAATCTTGGGAAGAATGGCTTGCTTCCTCATATATTTGCGGTAGAAATAACAATGTCAAAGGAGTAAAGACCGGGAAAAGGAAGACAGGAAATGGAAGCACTAAAAAATGGAGGTATAAAATGAATCATTATTGTTTGCTAAATCACTATACCAAACAATGTCATGTTGTTGTTGTTGTTAAGTGCCTTCGAGTCGTAGGTGACTCACAGCAACCCTATGAATAAAAGTCCTCAACACTTGAGTGACTTTCATCCTTTCTCCAGGTTCACTGGGGTTTCCAGAGGCAAGCTATTTATAGAAGTGGATGCCACTCCTGCTACCAAGCTTGTTTTCATTGGGGAGTTCCACCAAACACTGTCTACCATGGGTAACCATTATCGCTTTGGACACATCAGTGTCACAGTGTTCAGCTTCATAGCAACCACAAGTTACCTCTGTATGACAAGTGGACATACCAGAGCTATGCGACCTAGAAGAATGTTTGGTCAAAAACAATTAAAAACAGGCCTACCTTTGGCTTGGTAGCATCGCTTTCGGTCCACCTGGAGAAAGGATTAAAGTCACACAAGTGGTGAGGACTTTTGTTCATAGGGCTGCTATGAGTCACCTACAACTCGACAGCACTTAACAACATAGAGAGAGACCAGATGGCCTAGTGGACGGTAGCCTTCAATATGGATTGAAGCTCAACCTCAAGAAAACGGAGTCTTACCACTGGGCCAACTGGCAACATCACAATGAATGGTGAAGAGATTGAAATTGTTAACAGCTTTAGTTTGCTTTGCTCCACAAACAACACTCTTGGTACTAGCAGTCAGGAAATTAAGATGTGAAATGCATTGGGAAAGTCAATTGTCAGGGACCTCTCCAGAGTACTGAAGAGCAATGACATCAGTCTGGAGACTAAGATGCGCCTGATCCAGGCCATAGTCTTTGCAATTGCTTGCTATGTGTCAGAGAGCTGGACAATGACTAGGGATGAGAGAAAGAGAATTGATGCCTTTGAGCTGTGGTACTGGAGAAGAGTGTTGAATATACCATGGACTGCTAGGAGAACAAACAGGTTCATCCTAGAGAGGGTGAAGCCAGGCTGCTCCTTGGAGGCAAGGATTCTGAGGTTTCATCTGACATACTCTGGGCATGTTGCAAGGAGGGACCATTCCTTGGAGAGGAACATCATGCTTGGAAGGGTGGAGGGAAGGAGAAAGAGAGGGAGACATCAATGAAATGGACTGACACAGTGACTGGGGTAATGAGGGTAGGTGTGTCAGAGACAGTAAAGTTGGCGCAGGATAGAGCAGGTTTAAGGGCTGTTGTACACAGCATTGTTATGTGCCACAAGCAATTCGATGGCACATATCAACAATAACAACAACAACTAATATTAACACTTATGTAGGGTTGCTATGAGTCACAGACGACTCAACAGCACATAACAACAACAAGACAGAGCAATCTGGTGTAATTAGGACATAAAGCCTATTTCCCTTCTGGGGGAATATTTTCTGCCCACTCACTACCTGTTTGTAAGTCTCCTGTATTGCTGTGGGGAATGGTACTTTGCTATGATGCTGCAAGCTATGCCAACTAGGCCCATGATGAACAAGTTTCAGAAGAGTATCAAGGAAGAAATAGGGAGAAAGTTAACAATTGACTTTGGAGCACTGACCAGTGATAACCCTGAAGATGACAAGGGATGGCCCTGTGACATAGTGCTGGAAGATGAGCCTCTCTGGAGCCTACATGGCCTGAAGGAGACAGGAGATCAGGGAGGCTAGCCAGTTTCATTCCAATGTACATTAGCTGCTGTGAATTGGAGCCAACACAATGGCAAATAACAACAATGAGTAACTATCCCTGTACCACATGGAAATGCACGTGGTTTACAGAGCAGAGAGTCTGAGGAAGTTCCGGCCAAGATGGCACCACCATCCTGTTACTCTGGAGACACAGATGCCCAGAACAGGAATGCACTGCCAATTACACTGGCCCTATGTGAAGGCGAGAACTACCCAACCACAGGTAAAAGAACAGGTGATTGAAGACAGACAGCTGCCAAAGTCAGGAAAATTCTAGAGCTCTGTGCTCACATCAGCAGCCTCCCTCTGTCCGGCCTGCACTACCAATGATGCCCGGGAAGCTCTTGCAGATAAAGTACAGGCAATTCTTTAAGCCATAAACCCCTGAGATGAGCTCAAAAGCCGTTTGTTTTTTTATTATAGTCTCTAGAGTCTTGTTTGCCATAAAACTATCCTAGGGTATCTATGGCTGTGGACTTCCATTTCAAGATTCATAACTCCATGTGAGTTAATGGAAATCGATAGATCCAGGAATCCAATATTCTTTATAATTAGTGAGAAATGTCGGTCTTCATCACAATCCAGGAGGAGACCTGTTTCATCATGTGCACAGACACTTTTCCGCACATTAGATATGAAAGACAAATACCACCGTTTATGCCTCACTGGGCAGGTACATGAGGCTGAATTATAAAGACAAATAAAATGGGGGACTCTGAACAGGACTGGGGAGGAGAGGTATGGGAAGCAGAAGGGCAGAGGCGAGGAAAGGCGAGGCCAGGATGACAGCAAAGACTATACAACTGATTCTTGGGCAACCCGTCTTATAAACAGACAGTTGCAGACAGCAGTACCATCAAAATTCTTACTTAAATGTGCATCTTCAGGACTTGTTTTGAGATCCTGACTGAAAGAACATATGGTTTACCAGCTGACTGCTGAATCTGGGTCCTGTGCCACAATTCTGTGGCCTTGAGAGATAGACTCTGAGACAGAGACAAGTGTGCAGAAAGTGTGCCAGGAAACACTGTAGGATCACCCTGGGGGTCAGGGAAGGAGCATAATTAGGCAGAGAGCAGAAATAAATTGCAACAAGGGCTCAGAGGATTGGGGTGGCGCCTAGAATCTTAGAGGGGACCTCAGAGTTGTCTAGGAGGATACAGTTCTTTGTATTCTCCTGTGGACTCAGGGAGGGCTTGCTGGCTCTTTTCAGTTGAATACAATTCTAAGTGAATGAATCAACGCAGAATTATGATCCACAATCCCTCTTTGAAGCAGGAGGAATAGGAGTCTCGATCCTGAAGAAGTTAGGACTGCACACCATGGCCCCCAAAACAGTCCACAGTTCAGAGGGATCACAGTCAGGTACAGCACTAGTAAAGGGTTCTGGTGGGTCCTCAGGGACCTGGTGGCTGTAACTGTGGAAGATGGAGGGGCAGACTCCTTCTATGCAATTTACCACCTCTGAAAACCCACTAGAGGGTCAGCTATGGGTCGGTTCCGACTAGACGTACACAACAACAGCAAAGTGACTGTAATTACCCTTCAAATATTTTTCCTCATATACCATCTCATTCTTCCACAATAAAAAATGGTACCATGATTAATCTACTTATTTTATATTCTAAGAGAAATGCACCATTTTCCTTATGCCACTTGCCTCACCCCTCACCACAACAGAGTTAAGGTTATAACAGTCTCCACTTTGAGAATGATCAGAAAACATCTTGTCTCCATGTCCCTAAACTCTTGACCATTTTCCTCTTTCTAGGATATTGTTGTTGTTGTTGTTAGGTGCTGTCAAGTTGAGTACAATTCATAATGATCATATGAACAATGGACCTGAAACCTGTCCTATCCTGTGTCATCCTCACCATCTCTGACATACTTGAGGCTACTGCTGAAGTCACTGTTTCAATCCATCTGGGATCTAGCCATGTGGACTTGAAATTCTCATTTAGGTCATTCTGTCCCTAGGAGGTGAAAGGTAATAAAAAATAAAAGAGAGAGACACTAATGGTTGAAAAAGATCCCTTGTTGAAATTGTTGAGTTTATTTGAAGAAGAAATAAACCCTGAATAAGCAAAGCACTTCTGAGAAACAAAAATGAAATGGGAGGCATAACACTCCCTGACCTTAAAACCTACTACACAGTGGTAGTAACTAAAACAGCATGGTACTGGTACAATGACAGGCACATAGACCAATGTAACAGAATAAAAACCCCAGAAGTGTACACAGCTATCTATAGTTAACTGATATTCGAGAAGGAAATCAAAGCTATCAAATGGGGAAATGACAACCTCTTCAACAAATGGTGCTGGAAAAACTGGACTGCTGCCTGCAGAAAGCTGAAACAGGATCCACACCTCACATCATACACAAAAATCGACCCAAGGTGGATCAGAGACCTGAGATTAAAGCCCCAAACCATAAAGTTCAAAGGAGAAAAACTGGGTTCAAGCTTAGACAACCTAATCTATGATATGAAATGACTGCCAAATATAACCAGAAATGCACAATCTGGAGAGGACAAAATTGATGAATGGGACCTTCTAGAGATTAAATCCCTGTGCACATCAAAAACTTTTCCCAACAGGTTGAAAAGAAAACCTACTGACTAGGGACAAAAACCTCAACATTTGGCAATACCATTTCAGACAAGAGTCTTATATAAAAAGTTTACAGAATCCTACAGGGCCTCCACAAGAAAAAACTGATCACACAATTACAAAATGGGCACAAGGGCCAACAGACACATGAAGAAATGCTCCAAATCACTGTAAATAAAAGGATGCGAATCAAAACTACAATAAGATACCATCTCACTCCAGTAGCAGTGGCAAAGTTTAAAAGGACAGCAAGTAAGAAATGTTGGAGAAGATGTGGTGAGATAGAAACTCTTTTACATTGTTGGTGGGACTGAATGGTACAACCACATTGGAAGGCAGTTTGGAGCTTCCTCAAAAAGCTGAACATATGACCCAGCTATTCCACTGCTTGGAATATGCCCCAAGAAAATTAGAACTGAGGCACAAACAGGAACTTGTACACCAATGTTCTTAGCAGTATTATTCACCATCACAAAAACATGGAAACTGCCCAAATGTCCAACTGTAATGGAATGGATTGAGAAATTATAGTAAATTCACATGATGTAATACTATGCAGCTTGCAGGAGCACTGATTTTGTAAATTACTCTCTAATTTGGGAGGGACAGGAGAGCATTATGCTAAATGAACTAACTCAGTCCGACAAGGACAAATTACGTATGAGACCCTTATTGTACAACATGTATGAGGATCCAAAGGGGGATAGGGTAGAGCAGAGGGATGAGGGTGGGGGATTGTTAATCATAGGGTCACACAATCTGATGGGTGGAGGGAGAGGTGAGAAAGATCTGGTGTGGAAAACAATGTACATGAACTTTGTAAGTAAACCAACATAAAAATAAAAATTCTATTTAAACAAAAAAAGTAAAAAGTAATAACTACCTGAAAAAAGTATCCTTTATATTGGTAATTGTTAAAAAAATAAAATAGAAACATTCTAAAAAGTAGGAGGTATAAAAAAAAAATAAAGTGGCTAATGTCCAAGTCTACCAGTGCTGCACGACTTGGCTGACCTTTTCCATCACGCATGGAGAATTAGCACATTTCTGTGAACATTTAGTGATGTCCTTTTCTCTCTATTTGATGCTTATTAATAAACTATTCTCGAGGATGCTATTTCCCCAATTAAACATAAAGTAAACAATGATCTCTTCTTGCCTAGAAGGTCAGAGGAATTAAGATCCAGAAGTATGATGCGAGGAATGCCGTTTAGATGGTAGGCTTCATGTTGCTAATAATCAAAGTGCAATTTCCTCAGCCCTGCTTTCTGTTCACTGTAAATGCCTTTAAGAGTCTTTGTGTTCCTCAGGGCCCCTAACTGATATACCTTTTGCATTCAATACTGAGTGACTGAAAATTGTTCCAAGATTTTTGACCTATTCTTTTGATAAAGAAAACTAATGTAAAATAAAATATGCATGGAGTATTCAACTTTATGGATTCAAGTATTTAACTTTAGAAATGTACATGTAGCATTAGTTGGAGATTCTATCTCATATCGATGTAGAGGTTGCTAGTTAGGACTAGACTCTTCACGCTGGTACTCAAAGACTTAATTAGGTGGCCATAGCTCACTGACTGGTTCATTATATTTTTACAAATTACCTAATTTGGAATTCATCCCTCACATTTACTCTTCTCCTCATTTCCTCTTATCCAGGGTTCTTAGGTAAACCATAGGTACTTTTTGAAAATTATCTGATTTGTTCATGGCCATTTTGATTTATTTTTTTTCTCTAACCAGCAAAGAGTCAGAATCAATGTTGAGCAATGTGTAAAATACAGCATACAAAGTAAGTGAGCAGAATATTTTTATTCAATTGACTTTCCAGAGAGTTTTTGTGTTAGCATAAAAGAAATAACAAAAGTGAATTAAAGCATTGCCCAATGCTATTAATTTGATTCCAACTCACAATAACCTTATAGAACAGAATATAAATAAATAGAGTAACATTATAGAATAGAATTGTGCCACAGAATTTTCAAGGCCATAATCTTTAAGGAAGATTATGCTACATATTTCACCAACCTTTCTTTTAACCTCCCAGTGATTAATCATTGCACCAAGACTTCTAGAAAAGAAGATTTGCTGCATACGTGCCAAACAAAAGGCTTATCATAGTTTTCTAAGTTTTCATTTTGGCTCTGAGCATCTGGGCAGTTAATGAAAAAAAAAGGAAATAACAACTATTGTAGTGCTTGTTATAAAGTAGGAAGGAAAAAATAAACCAGAGAGTAGAACAGAGCTAAGCATAGCTATTCACAGACTGATTCCCAAGAAGCAATTCTCAAAAAGTGGTGCTATCTAGATGGATGCAATTAATATTTCACAGAAAACACAGTCAAAAATTATATATGTCACTTACTGCGGTGCCCTTCCAAAAATGTTGATGGCCATGTCCTCTTATCCCTAATGTGCTGCAAACTAGCAGCTGCTAGATAAGGAAACCTTAGTGTTGACAGGCTGGCCCTACTGCCATTCCTGATTTGGGAATACCATCCTTTTTATGCATAACTTGCCTTTATTCACATCTTATCTTTGTGTCTTGAAGCATTTTCCTTTTTTCCAGGCTCCTCAAAACACTCAATCCTGGCCTCCAGAGTTTTCCCTGATCATGGTCGTTTTCTTTCTGTACGTTCAAGAGACAGGAGTTGTACCAGCTATGAGTACAGGAGCTGGAGCTACAACAATGAATAAAACAAAAACCTCTCTGTCCTCATTAGGCTGCTAATCCAATGAGGGGGGCAAAGAACGGGAAAACAAGGTTACTTTGGCAATACACAATTTACCAGGCACAGTGCTAGCTACAGAAAGCAACTAATTAAAGTTACACTTGCAGGCATGTGAAATACAGATGAGTACATCACTCTCTATTTAACTTAAGAAAACAAAGCATTTCACTGAAATTTTGGAAGACTAAGTTACTAACAAGACAAGTCAGATAAGCCAGCAGAGTTTATAAACAACACATTTCTGGTACAAAGGGCATAGTGAAAAGATGTTTACCTGTTTCTCCAAAAACCACTGTGTCCTTTGCCTATGGAGCATGTTGTGTTGTATTTTTTTAAGTAAAAGAGGGCAAGCCCCCATCTTTTCAGAAATGTAAGTTATTCCTTAACCAGGCTAGAACGTATTGCTTCATAAAATGTCAACATCAAAACAATATAGAAAAAATAATTACAGACAGTGTTAGTGTTGTAAGTTGATAAGGACCAGATGGTCTTTTGTATTTATGGTTTTCCTTGTGCATACAAATGCTTTGGGGATCTAATTAGCCTTCCACAAAACTCAAACTGGGTAATTACTATCATTATCCCCTTTTCAAATAAATCTGAAGTCTAAACTGCAATTATGTTTTTTATCTTGCATTTGGTATTCCCACATTCTCAAGAATTGTTCTTTGCCATCTCCTCCAAAAACTTCTGAGGGTGGATAGGAAGTAAATAAGGTACAAGAGGGTCGTAGAAAACCATTTCTGAGAAACAGATCACTGTGGTGGAAGGACGTGCTGCCAACCACAGCACACTTTCCCCAGCCCAGCCCTGCTTCTGTCACATTTCCACTCCAATCAAGAATAAAGTCCCTGCTCTCTGAGACTTTCTATTTCCACGTATGCTCCGCACAGCAGAAGAGAAGAATCTCTGCCATGGAGACAGAACCAGCCACACATGTTAGAGAAATGATTCTCAGCCAGATGCGATGTGGCAGCCATTTCAATTAACTCCTCACTCTGCCCCCAAAGAGCAATACCTGGGCTGGCGAGGAGCTAGGAAAAAGTAGTTGTGCACATAATAAGCTGGGTATTTCATCTTTATTGGTTTTTTGGCCTCGGGACAGTTAAGTCACATGGCCACAACATTTCTGTATTGCCAGCTTACAGGACGCAATCATGTGTGCCAGTGAACTAGTAATAGAGAACTCATCAAATTCCGTCTTCAGCGAGAAGTCCATAAGAAAAAGGCACCAGGAAGTGACATTTTATTTCAGGCGCATGGCCAGGGATTAGAGGTGACCAGAGGACATGCATCTTCCTTGGCAGGAGAAAACATGAGTAGTGACAGACGTCAGGAAGTGCTTCTTCCACAGTTCCCAGTGAAAAGGGTCAAGAGTATTCAGAATGTCTGGCTGACATAACAAAACTCAGTATTATGATTACTGATCCGGAGGGCAAACTCCTAAAATAGTTGACAGAAGGGGAAATCAAGATGATGAACTGGAAGTGAATGGGGCAGGGGGTGGGGGGTGCTAGGCGTCTGGGTGACACTTCTATTAAAGAATGATGGTATATGTCAGCTTGGGTTCCAGAGGTGACCCCCACGGCCTGCCTGACAGAAGGCTGGTTCTTCAGTTGCCATCTCAGCCCCTGGCCCTTGAGACCACCCAAGCAGCCCTAGAAGGTGACAGTGCAGGCACCTGGCCTTGAACTAGATGGAAGCAAGGTCAGCATTTTCTCCTTCTCCAAGACATACATTTTACTAATTCTTTCATCAAATGTTTATTAGGCCTATATTTGTTGTTGTGTGGCATCGTGTTGGAACGGCTTATTGCTCATCCTCCAGCAAGCTTTCAGAAGCAGTGAATCACACAGGTGGAGACTGACCATTCCAAGTAGCATCTGGAAGATTCAAATGGCTCACTTTTGGGTTGGCAGGGCAACTTCTTACCTTAAGTCACCAGAGCATCTGGGTGGAGGAACAGAGCAGGAGAGGAAGATCCTGGGTGAGATGGATTGACTCAGTAACTTGCGTAATGGGGGTAGGTGTGTAATAATAATAATAATAATAAGAAGAAGAAGAAGAAGAAGAAGAAGAAGAAGACTGGCTTAGGATAGGGCTAGGTTCAAAGCTCTTGGACATAGGGTCACTATGAGTGGCAAACGACTTGACAGCACATAACAACACCAGTATGTGAAGCAATCTGTGCAAGCTCAGATGCCAATAAAAGAGTGACCTTAAAATCATCGCTGTTGTTTTCCAGTCAGAAAGGGCTTTAGAGACTCAGCTCAACGCTGTTTCACAGTCCAAAGAGCAGTACTGCTGGCCCAGAGTGTGTGTGCACAGGCGGGGCAGTGGAGGGCTATTTTGGGGAGTTCATAATGTAAGAGCATCCATCTCTGAGTATATCGATCTGCTTGTCACATCAGTACAGCTGCTTTAAAGTTTAGAGTGTATTTTCACCTCCATTATCTGTCTTGTTGGAAGCATCATAGATGACAGTAGGTCAAGTTGAAGTTGTCCCCTGCTTCATTCAGCTTGGACCCACTATCAACATCCATGGCAGCAGCAGTTACATATGGATCATAACAAATTATGGTTAACAATTAGATGAATGAGAATCCCAGAACACTTTACTTAACTGTGCTCATGGCAAGCCTATAAATAGACTAAAAAGCTGTTGTCCAAACAGAACAAAGGAACACCACATGCTTTAAAATCAGGAAAAGTGTATCTCAGTATTGTATCCTTTCTCCATTCCTATTCAATCTTTATGCAGAGCAAATAATTTTTTACAGTTTTATTTTATTTGACCAAATCATTTGAGAAGCTAGACTATCTGGAGAAGAATGTGGCATCAGGATTGACAGAAGACTCATCAATACAGGAGGATGCCACAGGACAGGGCAAAGTTCAGGTCTGTTCAGAGGGTTTACGAGTGACAGGGAACTTACTGGAACCTCATAACTATAACAAAACCCTGCCTCACATCATATAAAAAAAAAATAACTCAGAAAGGATCAAAACCCCAAAAGTAAATTATAAAATTCCTAGAAGGAAATGAACACAGATTAAGTCCTTGTGACCTTGAATTAAGTAATGATTTCTTAGTAAAAATATCAAAAAGCCCAAGCAACAAAAGAAAACAAGATAAAGTAGACATCACAAAAATGAAAACTTTTTTACTTCAAAGGCTTAAACTTGAAGGAAAGGACAAAAATATGTATCATATACTTGAGAGTTGGTATTATATAATTGAAAAACAAAGTATTTTTTAAAAACTGAGCTCTGGTGGCCTGGTGGCAAGAAGCTGTGTTGCAATCCCAAAGGTGCACGGTTCGAATCCACCAGATGCTCCACTGGGCAAGGAGGAGCAATATCCTCCTGTGCCAGTAGGGTCTGATTTGATGATACACAACAGGAAAAAGAAATAAATAAAATTTTAAAAAAAACCTGAAAAAATAAAGAAGAAAGAAATCAAAAGACATGTTGCACCAGGGAAATCTGTTCTCAAGGGCCTCTCCAAAGTTTGAGAGAGCAAGGATATCGGGCTGATCTGGGCAACGATACTTTAAATTGTTTTCTATGCAAGTGCAGGATGGACAATGAATAAGGAAGAATGAAGAAAATCCTTACCTTTGAATTGCGGTGTTGGTGAAGAGTACTGAATATGGAATAAAGATTGCCAAAAGAACAAAGCAATATATTTTGAAGGAAGTGCAATCAGTGTGCTCCTTAGAGGAGATGATGATGAAACATTGTCTCTGTTGGTTTAGATGTATATTCAGTCCTTGGAGAGAGATTTCATGCTGGGTGAGTTAAAGGGTTTGACAGTGAGGAACGCCTTCAATAAGATGACACAGTGATGACCACAGTGGGTTTGAGCATGACAGAGATTGTGAGGATGGTGCAGGATAGGGCTGGATTCAGAGCTGTTGTTTATAGTCCACTATGAGTCGTAGTCAACTCAATGGTGCCTAACAACTGTATCAAAGGTAAAAATATGGACCAGAGATATTAAGAGACTTGCTAGACTGCAGTGCCAAGGCATGTGGTATGTGGTTTGAATCCACCAGCTGCTCCACAGGAGAAGGCTAGGTAATCTCCTCCTGTGTGATTTACTGCCTCTGGAAGCCCGATGGAGACTCAGCTATGGGTCAGTTCCAACTCAACAGCACCCAACAACAAAATAACCCAAAGTTACATAGCAAGTCAAAAGCCTAAGCAAGAATCACATCTAGGAGTTATAGCAGACTTAAGGATCTCTTATACACCAATTTATCTTGTGGTGGGGGGTTTGCTGACACCTCTGAGTAGAAAGATGGGTGCAAGGGTAGATCATTGCAAGCCTGCCAGAGAAGACTCGGTGGTGGCTTCGGGCTGCTAGGTATCTAAAATATTCTTCTGCCTCTCAGCAGGCAGACCCAGAATCACAGTGCTGAAAAATTCTAATAAGGAGAGACCAGTGTACCTGCATTAATACACAACCCAGAAATGAAGACATAAGTTCATGGTCAAGGTGTTCCAAAGGAACTTCAAGTACCTTAACCTCTTTGGAACTTGGCCCACTCAGAAATAGGCATGCCCACATCACAGGGTTACCACGCAGGTCAGTGAGGTGATGCTGATGAAGCACTAAGGCAATGCCTGACACAGACACAGAAGGAGGGTCGGTGTGTTCTTCTCTTCATTAGATTTCAGATGGACTTTGTTTGGCTCTGCAAGGGCTGGACTGTTGGTCTTAAGTTTCCAATTTTGGGACTTTCCAGAACTCCAGATGCCAAGGGAAAACTCCTTACTGGCTGAATGTCAGAGTGAAAAGTGGAGAGAAATGCCATCTCTAACGTAGAAGACTGTTCCTAGAATCCAAGAGCCAGCCCAAGGGGTGAGGGGTGAGAAGCTATGTCTTGGTGATCTCTAGAATTGCTCACAGAATTACCCTCTGATAGGCAGAAATGTCTCACTAGTGTACTTGCTTAAAGACAGGAACTAAAGGAGGGGAAAAAGGTAATAACAATCATTTTGGATACCCTGAGCATTTCTGTCTGGTTGAAATATAGCCTGAATCTCTGGTTGGGATAAAATCCAAAGAACCGTCACTTGTCTGCTCGGCCGAGTGGGCTCCATGCCAATCACACAGTTGTGTAGGGTCTGGACAGTAATTGAGATGACAGTCCATTTTTGCACCAGAGGTTAAAATATCAAATTGTATCAGCACTGTATCCTGATGCTGATGCCCCCTGCCAACTTTGCTGGGCTTCGCTGATGACAACTAAAGGAGCAGCTGGCCTCGCTCCAGCACAGGCCCTCTTTATGGCACAGCACGAGGGGACACAATCATCATGGTCAGAGCATTAACGGAATGAGGGTGAGTTTGAGGGCCAAGCCAGATCTGGCAGGTAAATTTCCTCTGTCTACATCTGTGGTCTCTTGGCTCAGTTCCTCAGGTTTTATGCAGGTAAATCACAAAAGAAAATTAATAATCCTCTTTCTCAGATACCCACATTGCACTGCCTCTCACTGCTCTTCCCATTAGTGGGGATGGAGTGGACTGGTGTTGCAGGTTCCACAAAAGTCTCTCTTAAGAAATTCATCTTCTTTAGGTGAAGTTTGCTACCTCCTTTCAACCCTTCTTTCTATAGGTCTCAATATATTAGTAGTACTGGTGTTAGTACAGTATTTCACTATTTGCAATTGCTACACTTGTTTATGCTTTAAAGCTCTAGGAATACACTTCACTTTCAAATATATCATAAATAATAGCATTTCAGAATGGCTATTCTGGAACATGTACATGTTCTTAACTATATGTTTATAATATCTATATGATAAAAATTGTTGCTGTTGTTGTTACATACCATCAAGTTGCCTGTGAATCATGGAGACCCTATGCATAACAGCTCTGAACCCTGCTCTATCAGGTGCCAACCTCATCATCTCCAACACACCCACTTCTCATTACCCCAATCACTGAGTCAATCCACCTCAAGCCCTTCCTCGCTTGTGTTGTCCTTCCACACTCCCAAGCTCCAAAGCATGATGTCTCTCTCCAAGGATTGGTCACTCCTTGCAACATGCCAAAACTATGTCAGATGAAGCTTCAGAATCCTTGTCTCCAAGGAACAGCCTCCAAGATTTCACCCTCTCTAGGATGAACTTGTTTGTTCTCCTAGCAGTCCATGGTCTATTCAATACTCTTCTCCAGCACTACAGCTCAAAGGCATCAATTCTCCTTCTATCATCCCTAGTCATTGTCCAGCTCTCTGATGCATAGCAAGTAATTGCGAAGACTATGGCCTGGATCATCTGAGACTCTAGACTGATAATGTTGCTCTCGAACCTATATGTTGTTGTTGTTGTTGTGTACCGTCTGGTAGGAACCAATCCATAGCTGACCCTCCAGCGGGTTTTCAGAGGCAGTTAATTGTATGGGAGGAGATTATCCATCCTTCTTCCATGGAGCAACTGGTGGCCTCGAACCACGTGCCTTCAAGACTGCAGCTCAGCTTCTTGCCACTAGGCCACTAGAGTTCCCTATATGTTCATATATATGTGTAGGGAACTCTGGAAGCATAGTCTGTCAGAAGTTTGCCGCTAACCAAAGACCTTGCTTCTGTTGTACTGTGGTCCTACTGAGTAGAAAATGACTCAGAGAAATATAACAATAACAATACACACACACATATATGTATAAATATTTATATATATGCTTGCAATTGGGTGTAAACTGATTGGATTTGGCCTCATAGTTTAAAAAAGGCATTTGGTCTCAAGTTTGGAAAGATATGTGGAACAGCCAGATTCTACAAAGGTGTGTTTTCTGGTTTTGGTTGAGACTTGGGTGTGGGATGTTTGCTCTCAATTGGGTGTGAGCTGATTGGATTTGGCCTCATATTTAGAAAAGCATATGGGCCTTCAGGCCTGTGGCCCGTAGTCCTAATTTTAATTGTTTTTAGTCAAATATTCTTCTAGGTGGTATAGCACTGGTCTGTGCATTGCTGTACAGAGGTAACTTATAGTTGCTGTGATGCTAAACACTGTGACACTGATGTGTCAAATGCGATAATGGTGGACAATGCTTGGTGGAGCTCCCTGATTAAAACAAGCTTGGAAGCAGGAGTGGCATCCAAAATAGCTTGTCTCCAGAAACTCTATGAACTTAGAGAAACAATGAAAGTTATACAAGTGTTTAATTCATAGGGTCTCTATGAGTCATCTACAACTCATGGCCTTTAACAACAACAATAACAATGACATGCATATGTGTGCATATATATGTATATGAAATACATGATTAACATCATGCTTATCACTTCAGGTCTAAATCTGTCATCTTCTTTGGCTGCATGTTGAGAATAAAAATAAGAAAGATTATCACCCACTGGCCAATCAATTTTGTTACATGGGAAAATAAATAAAGGACAATGGACTTAGTGGAAAATGGAAGCTGAGAAGGAAAGAACACAAGGTAAAAAGAATTCTTATACGTTATACGAAGTTATGCTTTTTTTTATACCTGAAAGAGTATAAGCTTCTTGTTTTAATGAAATATATATTCAAAGGTGAATGTGCAGTACAGTTAATATTCAAAAGAATGTATGACAGGAAACTTAAGAGTAATGAATGCAGGACTTCACCTTTAGATGAATGCATTTAAAAAAAAACCCTTTTCCATATTTTCTAACCTATTCTATTAATAACCATGAAATAACAATTGACATGACCATAAGTTAATGTTAATTACTGAATACCAACTGAGAGTAAGGCACTAAGCTCAAGCTTTTATGGTACTAGCTTGTTTACCAATCCACACAGAAATCCTTTGAGGAATGTATCACCATTTCTAGTTTTCAGATGAAACAATCCAAAGCATGTTCTGTGAGAGGAGATGACTAATAAGTAGGAGAAACAAGTGTCTGTTCACAGCTGTCAGTCTTCAAAGCTCCTGACCCCAGCAGTACACAGCAAGCCTGTGGGAGGGAGAACCTACAATCTGTTTTGGGATTTAGTGTGAACTCCCATCCAATAGGAACACCCTGATGTAGTCTTTCCAAACTCACTGCCCTAATAAATTATTAGACAGGGCAAAATAACAACAGCAAATAATCATTCTATTAGAATGAAGGTTGCCAGGGTCTGGGAAACCAAAGCACAACAGCATTTGGACAGGGAAGCTTGGGTAGATGGGCATGCCAAAGAGGAGAGGTGGAGATGGAAGCAAGTTTAGGCACAAGGCAGGAATGCCCCAACACAGAGTTTATTTTAAAAAAAGAAAAGAAAAAACACACAAAAACCCCCATTTAGTCTGGAAAAGGTCAGCTGGGGTTCCCATATCCTCCAATGCCTAGCTCATGACTCTTAGTATGTTTCTAAGTGCTCTTCTGTACAGTTATTAAGTAAATAATATTTTCACTCCAGATTAAAAACAAAGAAAACACTTGAAAAGAAAGTATGAGCATAACCCATGTAATCCATAGGACAATACAATAATTGTCAACCATAGAATCTTTGTATAAATTAATGCCACAACAGACCAGCAGATCATTGTACAGTCCAACATGCTGAGAAAAGGAGAAGTCCATGGGCATCACACACATAAACCTCTAGGAATTTCTTCTGCATGGGTGAGCTGTCTACAGTCTCTTCAGTTGAACTCAACCAAACTCAGTTGAACTGAACTGAGATGAACTGAACAGAACTCAACTCAACTCAACTTCAACGCCTCAAGAAAAATGTAGATTCTAAGCAGTATGTTGGACATTTTACGAATGGCTTCCAGCAGAGTGGGCAGACCAGGTAGGCTGAGGGTCTCCAACAGAGACAGTTTCCCCCCATGACTTTGTTGCAATCCTATTTGTAGAGTCTGCAGGGAGTTACACCAGGAACCCAAAGATCACACCTCTCTGGTGGTCTGAGTCCCCTGGGGCCTTTAAGGGAGGAAATTATCCTCCTGCTTGATTTAAGAGGTCAAGGAGGGGTCAGCTGTGAGTTGGTTAGAACTAAATGGCACTATGTTTGAGTCTGTTTACAGGACTGTGTAGTTCTTGAACTGAGCACTCTTTAGAGTCTTATTTCGTAGGTTTAGAGAAACCAAGTTCTTCGTTCTCCAATACAAATAGAGGATGGACGTCATCAAGGTAGTGTTCAGAAATCTTGCTTCAGCATGGCAGCTACCAAATCCAAAACCCCTGGCACCCCCATTGGTCTAGCGAGGTGTTGCAATCACATTTTCTTCCCAGTACATTTGTGCCAATTTCATGTATTATGTAAGAAGGCGGGGCTAATCTCAGTGCAAGAGAAAATTTGAACTGAAAGGCAACCTGACTTAAATAATCTGGCTATTACCATAAATATACTTATCACATTATAATAACTAATTAAAGCATTAATCTGGAATAAAATGGATAAATTGGAATGAAGTCCTCTGTGTGTGCATGGAATTGGCACCTTATTAGTTAGACAGGGCTTAAATCAGACTCCATAGGACACTGAGAAGATAATGATTCAATAATCATTATAATGCAAATAATGAAGGATATCACCTTGGGTTTCCTTAAGGGATGTTGACATTTCAAAAGAAGTTTATGGAAATCAAGTATGCTTCATACAATTGGTCAAGTTCACTAACTTCTTCATGTAAAAAAATCTAGAAAAATTAAATTCATGTTGGGAAGTTTGCCTGGCTTCTGAACGGTGTGATGCTGAGATGTGTTTTGAAGCAAGCAGTTTCTTTGATTGCATTGTAAACTTCACAGTAGGTTAAAAAAGTAGAAGGAAGGAGGGATCACATTTCAGAACTCATACACATTTAAGTTTAAATACTACTATACCAAATATCACTCTATCCTTTTCAGAAATATGGTCTCCACTAAGTTCAAATTTATGATATAACACAGCTTAATCCACTTAGATATGTAGGAAGAACTAGAAGAGATGTTATCAAAGGTGATAATCACTACAGCATAGATTTGAGATCTTAGCTTAGGCAAAGTAACATGAAAGAAGAGTAGGAAATGACTGAAGGAGATGGGAGGAATTATGAAAGGGCCCTGATTACCTTACTGCATTTGGGTCAAGATCACATAAGCCATTATTCCTTCATATGCATGCCTATTTAAGTCTATATTATTTTGTTGCGGTTGTGTACTTCTGAGTTAGAAACTGGCCCACAGCTGAACCTCTACCAGTTTTCAGAGGCAATAAATCACACAAAGAAGATTGACTATCTTTTTCCACTCTGAGCAAGTGATGAATTTGAATTCTATATTGGAATATAGGTGCTCGTGGCCTACTGGGAGAGTGCCGGTGGGATGGTTTAATGGGTAGGGAATTGTACTCCCAGCCCAAAGGTGTTAGGTTCAAATCCACAAAGTACTCCATAAGATAGTCAATCTCCCCACACACAATTTACTGCCTCTGTAAATCCTTTGAAGTGTCAACTATGTGTCAGTTCCAAAATAAAGTGAATCAAATTAATGTGGTAAGATTAATATTTCCATGTGACTGATCCTTCTGATATGGATGCCTCAAACACAACATGATGTATGTAAGCTTCCCAAATCAGCCAGTACCTAACAGCTGAAGAAAAGATGTGCAGTATATTAGAGCTAAAAAGGGCAATATTCAAAGAACATGCAACATTTGCTGAGAATTCAATTTATTTCCAGGCACTCCCTATGGCGGACATCCTAGTTCATTTATTTTATAAAAAAAGCCTTGTATATAATAATGAGAAGATGTCATTATTTGGACATATGGTAGAGTTAAAGTCATTTCATTGTATAGAAAATATTCAGGAGCTCAGTCAGGAAAGATAAACCCCGTCATTCACAATTATCTTGCTCTTGTTTCCTTAGGAAAATTTTGTTACCACATGAAAGTGGACACGTACGAAGTACCTTCCACTCTTAACATATGCTCATATCAGACTGTGGCTTCGTAGCACAGGGGTGATGTATTTGCCAACTCAGTGGAATTAAGGTGTATATCAGGGATGCATCCCATCTCCATACATTTTCAATGTATATGTAGAATAGATCATTCAGGAGGCTAGAATTCATAAGGAGGAATGTGGCATCAGGATTGGAGGAAGACTTGTCAGCAATCTGGGCTATGCAGATGATATAACCTTGCTTGCTGAAACTGAAGAGGACCTAAAGTATTTGCTGTAGAAGGCCAAGGACCACAACCTTCAATAGGGATTGTCTAGAGACTAAGGTGCACCTGATCCAACCATATAGTCTTGGCAATTACTTTCTATGCAACAGAGAGGAATAAGGATGAAAGAAGATGAGTTATGGTGCTGGAGAAGAGTATGGAACATACCATGGACTGCCAAGGGAACAAACAGGTCTGTCCTGGAGAGGGTGAAACCAAGTTTCACCTTGGGGGCAAGGATTTTGAAGCTCTGACTTACAGACACTGGGTATGTGGTCAGGAGGTATCAATCCTTGAAGAGGGACATCATGCTTGGAAGGGTGGAGGAACAGCAAAGAAGAGGAAGGTCCTGGATGAGATGGATTGATAAAGTAAGTGGGGTAATTGGAGTAGGTTTTTCAGAGACAGTGAGATTGGCTCAGGATAGAACAGGGTTCAGAACTATTGTACATATGGTTGCTAAGAGTCGCAAGTGACTCAATGGCACAAAACAACAACAGTGGAAATGAAAACTATATTTTTTGTCAAGTTCTGGTTTGAGGAAAACACTTGTAATTTCAGTGTCACCACTGATCCCAATATTCTATTACCTCCTCTACTCCCCTAAACCAAACTATGACTACCCTATAGGGTAGGGCAGAATGAACCCCATAGGCTTTCCAAGATAGCAAATCTCTGTGGAAGCAGACTGCCACAGCTTTCTCCCAGGGGGTCACTGGTAGATCTGAATCTCTGACATTTCAGTTGGTATCCAAGTGTTTCAACCACTGAACATACAATCTGTGCTTCTAAGACAGCCTCTATTTTATGATTATTCTTTGTAATGATATTGCAAAAGTGAGAGAAATGAACATCAGTAGAAAGTTCATTTACTTGTTGCCACTGAGTTGGAACCGACTCATAACGGACCCTCTAACGGGATTTCAGAGGCTGTGAATCACAGGGAAAGAATGCCCATCTTTCTTTCTTACAGCAGCTAGTGGATTTGAACTTCTTGCCTTTGGTTTGGCAGTGCAATCCTTACCCACTAGGGCATCAATGCAATAAGTTAACTGTCAGCAAGGCAGGAAGCAGGTTATATCATCTATTTAAGTGTTGTTTAAACTCAATGCTTTAGAGAAGAGTTTTGATAATTTATTTTCTCTGATTTCCTAATGGGCTGAGTCAAGAATCTCAGCTGTGTCAATGTTTTCTGTGAGCCTCTCTGATGTTTTCTGGTGTCTGCTGACGACCAATAGCATCTCTTTGCTTGTAGGTAAGTCCTCACATGCCAACTCTCTTCTCCTTCTCCCTCTTGTGTGTCTCTGTGCTTCTTTGTGGTGCCTCGGACCTTTTTATAACTTAGAAGTAATTAGCTTTATGATCCATCCTACGCTGATAATGGTTGCATTAATATAACAGAAGAAAAAAAATCTATTTCAAAACAGATGCTCTACTCAAAGGCATCAGAGGGTAAAACCAACGTCCCTCCAATTTCAACTCAAGGAGAGACTTTCCATTGTGTTTCTGACAAGCCTCTCTACCATTCTGCCATGGAGTAGCTGGTGGACTCAAACTTCAGATCTTTTTATTAACAGGCCAGCATATGACACAATATGCCACAGAGCTCCTCATCCACAGAACAGAGTCAGGAAATCAATGCAGATATGGGGACACAAACCAATCTGTAACAGAGCCTGTCTTGTCATTCATGAGAGAAAGGGGGTAAAAAGTTATATCATCTTTCTTGTTCTGTGGTGGCTGTCGCCTAGTCAGCTACTTACTACTCATATTGACGCCATGAACAAGAGATCTTAACCTTGCTCTATCCTGTGCCATCTGCCTCATCTGTGACACACTAGAATCCACTGTTTCAGTCATTGTGCCAATTCATCTTGTTGAAGGTCTTCTTTGCTTTGCTAGCCCTCCACCTTTCCAAACATGATATCCTTACTGACATCTGAATAACCATTTTCTCTTCTTTGAAAACAGAAAGGCAATGGATCCGAATGGCTCTAAATTACAAATCATATGCAAGGCATTTTGTACTTTTCAATTATTCTTCCCTCCCCTACACTACCCCAGCATCAGATTGGTTGCTTTATGAGAGCAAGGACACTATTTTTTCATTTATTTTAATATTTTTGTGTCCCCTTCTCACTCTGATACTGCCCCTCCCAACATAACGCTTGATCCTGAATATTTGCTCAGTGTGGGCACTATCCTCATTTGTTAGTAGCTGCCTCTGAAAACCTGCTGGAGGGTCAGCTATAGGTCGGTTCAGACTTGACAGTACTCACCAAAAACAAAGAGTTACTGTAGTTAAATGACGAATGCTTTGAATGCTGGCAGTCAGAATGAGCAAGTTGGAGGAGAGAGGGGAACATTTTAAGATGCAAATATTTTGGTACCTATTGACTTTGCAGACTAGTCAGACACCCATGTAGAGAAGACAAAAAGGACCAGCACTGAAGAAAGAGTGATGTCTATATATTAAATCTATTATTGCTTGAGTTAATTAACACTCAGTGTGACCCTGAAGGACCGTGTAGAACTGCTCCATAGGATTTCCATGCAGGGGAAGCAAACTGCCACATCTTTCTCCTCTGATGGGGCTGGTGGGTTCAGAACACTGACTTACTCGTTATCAGATGAGCACTCCAACCACAGTGCCACTAGGGATCCTTGGTAATATTTAGAACCCATCTTTCTCCCTTGGAGTAACTCATGGATTTAAACTGTCTTCCTTTGAATTAACCGTGCAACGTCTTACTTGCTAGGCCACCAGAGTTCCCTATTTAGAGTTAGGATAAATTAAGGTATATACAGATTTTTAAATTTTATTTTATTCTACTTTTTTGTGGAGAACAGGTCATTAAGTTACTTGAACAATGAAATGGCTGAGGCTAACAATGGAAAGGACACCCAGTTGGATTCTTTTGAATCCATGGTTCTTTGAGAGGAGGTCACCATGGTTCTATTGAGAAAAGGAGGTTTACTGGGCAATTTAGTGTGCTTCCCACAACTAAACACAAAGAAGAGTTCTGAAGCCTACAGCTCAGTACAAGCCGAGGCTCCAATAAATTCCAAACTCTGCCACTCAATAGAAAGTCCAACAGCTGTTATGAGTCTTGCTGACCTTATTATATATTTTTAATAACACATTGATTTCTCCTTTATTGTTGGATCATTGTGTCTGAGAGACTGGTAAATGCCGAAGGATGTATTTGAGAACTACTAAAAACTCACTGTCCAATAGGAAGGGTGATCTAATTTGAATAAAAATGTCCCTTAAGTTCTAAAAGTCATGTTTGCCCCTAATGCAAAAATGCATTAACATATAATGATGGGAATTATAATTTGTCAAGAACTCAGACTAGAATAGGGCTTATCAATCAGCTTGTAGAAAAATTTTGATTTATAGAAAAAATTCTTGGTAAAACTTAGCTTCATTGTCTTCTGGTCAAACACAACTCACAACCAAACACAAAGGCCACCTTCTCATCTTTTCAGACTAGAGGGCCCTGCAGAAACCATTCTCTCTCTCAGGCTTTATTACTGAACACCCAATGACCCAGTGTGTGTTTCCAAAAGAAATTACAGCCACTTCAAATTGAAATATTTATTTGGAGTTGTAAGATAGATCATGTTTCTGCTGTGCTTTAATCTTCTCTTAACACAAAAGACTGTAAGCATTTAAGTCACTTCAGTTACATCAAAAGAGAATAATCAGTTTCTGTTCAGGACTAGCTGAGTTAAATAGTGGCTCTGTTTCTGGAAAGATAATAATGTCAAAAATTAGAGAGAAAACAGCAGGCATCCTGAGGAATGTAAGTGTTGAATAAATGGCTGGAAGGTGCTTCAAAGTCAATTTCAATAATTTTTTTATAAAATTATAGCCTGAGTTGAAGCCCAAGAACCTCTTTTTCTCTATATATAATTAAAATATAATGCTGACGACCTTATCAGACAAGGAGTCCTGATATTTTAATAATACAGCGGAATCCTCTCATGATATGGCATATTATTAAATATATTTGACTCTAGTGCAGATTAAATCAATGCCAGTGGAAAAATAACTATAGTGTACTGTCAAAGCTGGGTGCAAAAAACTCTTCTTTAAAAATAGGCTCCTCAGTGTGAATAAAAAGAAAATGTCTTGTTGGAAATTTTTTCTTAATTATATATCTTAAATGGTTTGTGTTAAATGTTGGAGTAGTTAGAGTGATTTTATTTGCTATCCATAGTCATCTCTGATTCTTAGTGACCCCATAGACCAATAGAAGAAAATGTTGCCTGGCTGGACCCTATCTAGACAATCACTGGTACTTATATGCTCAAAGCTACTGTTAAAGCCACTGGCTATTTTGGGTGCCTGCCAACCTAGCAGGTCAATGTTACAGCCTTATATCAGTGTTCTACTTTATCCATTGGGTTTTCACTTGCTAGTTTTTAAAAGTGCCAAAAAAGTGTCAGGCTTATCTTTGTAGTCTGTCTAAATCTAGAAGCTTTGTTAAAACCTGCAATCAAAGGTGACACTGCTGGAATTTGAGCCACTGCTAGCATATCTTTCAGCATCAAAGAAACCCTAAAGTCACCAGAATAGGACTAACTCACAGAGGTGGTGGTGCACTGAAACGAGAAAAACGAAGCATGAAACCCACTGTTGTCAAGTCAGTTACTACTCATAGCCACCCTGGAGGACTAAGAAGAATGTCCCTGATAAGTTGTCAAAGCTATAAATATTTTTTTAAAATTTTTTATATTACTCTGATTTATTCACAAAGTTTGAATACATTATTGTTCACAAAAGATCCTTCTCATTTCGTTTTACCCCAACCCACCCATAGAATTGTACAACCCTCTGATTAACACCCTTGCCCCATCCTCACCCCTCTATTTTCACCTTCCTATAAACCTTGGATCCTCATTCTACAATAATAGTTTTATGCAGTATTTGTCCTTGTGAAACTGAGTTAGTTCACTAAGCATAATGCTCTCCAGTCCCTCCCAACTTAGGTAGTAATTTACAAAATGATTACTCCTGCATACTGTGTAGTATTCCATCATATGAATATACCACAACTTCTCAATTTGTTCATTTGTGGTTGGACATCTGGGCTGTTACCATGTTCTTGCAATGGTGAACAATGCTGCTATGAACACTCATGTACAAGTGTCTGTTTGAGCTGCAGTTTTCATTTTCTTGGGGTATATTCCATGCAATGAAATAGGTAGATCATATGGAATTTCTATGTTCAGTTTTTTGAGGAATTGCCAAACTGTCATCCAGAGTGGTTGTACTATTGTATAATCACACCAACAATGTAAAAGAGTTCCTATCTCACCACATGCTCTCAACATTTATTATTTCCTGTCCTGTTAAACTTTGCCATTGCTACTCTAGTGAGATGTTCTCATTGTGGTTTTGATTTGCATCTCTCTTATTGCCAGTGATTTGGAGCTTTTCTTCATATGTCTGTTGGTCATTTGAATATCTTCCTCTGAAAATTCTTTCCATGTCTTTAGTCCATTTTATAATTGGGTTATCAGACTTTTTTTTTATGAAAGACCAGGAGTATTCTATAAACTTTCATTATAAGACTCTTGTCTGAGATGTTATTGCCAAATGTTTGTTCCCAGTCAGTAGTTTTTCTTTTCACCCTGTTTGAAAAATTTTTTTATGAACACAAGGATATAATCTTTAGAAGGTCCCATTCATCAATTCTATCCACTTCATATTGTACATATCTAGCTATATTTGGCAGTCTTTTTATACTGTAGATGAAGGCTTCTAAGCTTGATCCCAGCTTGTCTCTTAGGAACTTTATGGGTTTGGGGTTTACTCTCAAGTCTCTTACCCACCTTGAGGTGATTTTTGTGTATGTGTGAGATGTGAATCCTATTTCAGCTTTCTGTAGGTAGCAGTCAAGTTTTTCCAACACCATTTGTTGAAGAGGTTGTCATTCTCCATTTGATTAGGTTAATTTCCTTGTTGAATATCAGTTGACCATAGATAGTTGGGTATATTTCTGGGTTCTCAATTCTGTTCCACTGATCTTTGTGCCTGTCATTGTATCTGTACCATTTTCTTTTTGTTACTACCATTGTGTAGTAGGTTTTGAGGTCAAGGAGTGCTATACCTCCCATTTCATTTTTGTTTCTCAGAAGTGTTTTGCTTATTTGAGGTCTCTTGTCTGCAAATAAACTTGACAATTTCTCTTTCAATCTCCTTAAAAAATGAATTTGGTATCTGTATTGGGATTGCACTGAATATGTAGATTGCTTTTGGTAGGATTGTCATTTTCACAAAATTAAATCTTCCTATCCATGAACTGGGCAAATTTCCCCCATTTCTTTTCCATTCAAAATCCAGAAGAGAGGAATGACATAGAAATCATTGGGAAAACAGGGGAAGAAGCACTACAAGAAAACTTCCCAGTTATTTTGAAGAATGGGGAAATCACATTCAAGAAGTACAGCAAACACCAAATAGACTAGACCCCCACAAAAACAACACCATCAAGACATAGCATAGTCAAATTCTGCAAATTAAAAAATAAGTATAGAATTCTAAAAGCAGCACGAGAAAAACAAAGAGTCACCTACAAAGGGGGAACAATTTGATTAAATTCTGATTTCTCAGCAAAAACTATGTGAGCTAGAAGACAATGGGATGCCATATACAGAAAGCTGAAAGAAATAATTGCCACCCAAGGATCCTGTACCCAGCAAAGCTCTCCATATAATATGAAGGAGAAATTAGATCCTTTGCAGGAATGAAGGAACTTAAGGAATTTGTGAAAACAAGACCAAAACTACAAGAAATGTTAAGTGAAGTCCTTCACACAGAGATGCCAAAGAAAATGCATGGACCAGAAACAACAGAAAAAGAAAAACAGCAAAATGGCAAAAGTAATTCCTGGCCTGACAATAATCACACTTAATGTGAATGGAATATATGTACTAATTAAGAGAAAAAGAGTAGCAGAATGGATTAAAAAACAAACCCCATTAATATGTTGCCTACAAGAGACATATCTAAAAAAAGGAAGAAAAAGACAAACTCAAAATCAAAGGCCAGAAAAAAATTATACCACACAAATGGCAACCTCAAAAAGGCAGGAATGGCAATATTAATCTCTGATAAAATAGATTTCAGAATGAAAATCACCATCAAAGATAAGGAAGAGCATTACATACTGATTAAAGACACAATTGATCAAGAAGACATGACCGTATTCAACATTTATGCACCAAATGATAAAACTGCAAAATACATAAAACAATGGCTATCAGAATTGAAGAAAGAAACAGACACCACCACAATAGTGGTAGGAGATTTCAAAACATCACTATCACCAAAGGATAGGTCAACTCAAAAGAATCTCTACCAAGATTCAGAAGACCTGAACTACACAATCAGCCAACTCAACCTAGTGGATGTATTAAGGGAACTGTACCCAATAAAACTCAATTTACTTTCTTCTCCAGAATCAATCACATATTAGGACAAAAAGCAAGCCTCAACAAATTAAAAAACACTGAAATAATACAAAGTATCTTCTCAGATTACAATGCCATAAAACTAGAAATTAACCATAGGAGCATAAAGCTTACAAAATCATCCATGTGGAAGCTAAATAACTCTCTACTAGAATATTACTGGATTATAAAGGAATTAAATTAAAAATTCCTTGAAACAAATGAAAATAAAAATACAACATACCAAAACCTCTGGGATACAGCTAAGGCAGTACTCAGGGGGCAGTTCATAGCAATAGGAACACACATAAAAAAGGAAGAAAGAAGAAAAATCAATGTTCTAACTCAACACCTTCATCATCTAGAAAAAGAACAACAATCTAATCCTACAGCCTTGAAAATAAAAGAAATTATAGACAAGAGCTGAAATCAATGAGATGGAAAACAGGGAAAAAAATGGAAACCATCAATAAGACCAGGAACTGTTTTTTTAGAGTCAATAAAATTGACAAACCACTGGCAAACTTAGTGTTGTTGTTTGTTGTTATATGTCATTGAGTCACTTTCTACTCATAGTGACCCTGTGTACAAGAGCCCTAAATCCTGCTCTATCCTGTGCCAACCTCACTGTTCTGATATACCTACTCCTGCCACCCCAATCACTGAATCAATCCATCTCATTGAGGGTTTTCCCCTCCTGCACTCTCCACACTCCCTCCACTCTCCCAGACATGATGTCCCTCCTTGCAACATGCCCAAATTATGTCAGATGAAGCTTCAGAATCCTTGACTCCAAGGAGCAGCCTAGCTTCACCCTCTCCAGGACAAAGCTGTTTGTTCTCCTAGCAGTCCATGGTATATTCAACATTCTACTCCAGCACCACAGCTCAAAGGCATCAATTCTCTTTCTATCATCCCTAGTCACTGTTAAGCTCTCTGATGCATAG
>NW_006399953.1:1903888-1905413 GCF_000299155.1 Elephantulus edwardii
AAACACTACAGACCAATATCTCTGATGAATATAGATGCAAAAATCCTTAACAATATCCTAGCCAATAGAATCCCAAAAGCATATAAAAATATAATTCACTATGACCAAATGGGATTCATAATAGACATGCAAGGATGGTTCAACATAAGAAAAATAATCAATGTATTTTACCATATTAACAAAATAGACAATAAGAACAATATAATCTTAGCAATTGATGCAGAAAAGGCATTTGACAAAATCCAACACCCCTTCCTGTTTACAACACTCAGCAAAATTTGAGTAGAAGGGAATTCCCTCAACCTTGTCAAAAGTATATATGCAAAACCAATAGCCAATATCATTCTCATTGGAGAAAGACTATAAACATTTCCTTTGAGAACAGAGACCAGACAAGGATGTCCACTGTCACCACTTCTGTTCAATATTTTCCTGGAAGTGCTTTCTAGGGCAACGCAACAAGAGAATTTAATAAAAAGCACCCAGATTGGCAAAGAGATGGTTAAAATGTCACTATATGCAGAGGATATGATAATGTACATAGAGAACCCCAAAGACTCAACACAAAAAACTGTTAGAACTAGTAGGCCAGTTTAATAGAATGGCAGGACATAAGATCAATATCCAAAAATCAGAGGGATTCCTCTACAATAACAAAAAGAACTCAGAGAAGGAAACCAAGAAAGCAATACCATTCACAATACCCAACTATAAATTGAGATACTTGGGAGCAAACCTAACTAACTTCAGTTACTCAAGACCTATGCAAAGAAAACTAAAGAACATTCCTGTAGGACACAAGAAAAGGCTGTAAATCTCTATCAGATGGAATCACCATATTTTTCTCCTGTGGAGTGGCTTGAGAGTTTGAACTGTGTATCTTCTGATTAACCTCCCAGAAATTAACCCCTGCAACACCAAGGCTCTTTAGTTAAAAATTGTAGAAGACTGATACAGTCCTCGATTCTGTTCTGTTGGGAGTGAAAAACTCTTTGTTTGCTGGGCTTTTTATATGAACCCTGGTGGTCTAGTGGGTAAGGACTTATGCTGCAAACCGAAAGGGATGAGGCTCCAGTACATCAGGTACTCTGAGGGAGAGTAGGGCCATCCCTTCTCATAAAATTCATAGGCTCTGAAATCTCCCCAGGGAGGTCAGCTATAAGTTTGTTATGACTTAAGTACACATAACAACAATTTAAAAATCTACAACTTTGTATACAGCAATAAACAGAGTTTGTGACAGTCAATCCACAAATGTCCTAGTATTACAGAAAGGGAAAAATACGGCAAGTAGTAAAATGTGATGAGTTGTTGATATGAGGTGTCCTTTTATGGGTTTTGACTCATATTGACCCAATGTACCAAATGTTGTCTTGCTAATGGAACAAACATGTCTTGAAGAAGCTGAAACCAGATTGCTCCTTAGAGGCAAAGATGATGAAGCTTCACCTCATAAACTCTGGGCATGTTGATAAGAGAGGCTTTCTTTTGGAGAGGGACATCATGCTTAGGAAGATGAAGGAAT
>NW_006399953.1:1906138-1907588 GCF_000299155.1 Elephantulus edwardii
CACTGTAGAAGATAAAAAACTAAAGCCTTCAGTATAGATTACATCTCAATATCAAAAACCAAAGGTCTTCACTAATAGCCCAATATACAACATCATGATAGGTGGAGAATGGATTAAAGTTGTCAATGATTTCTTCTTGCTTGGATCAACAAGCAACGCCCTTGTTACCAGCATTCAGGAGATTAGAAGATGTAGTGCCTTCGGAAAGTCCACTATCAGGGATTTCTATAAAATACTGATGAGTAATGATGCCATTATGAAGACTGAAGTGTATCTGATCTAGGCCATGGTCTATTAAATCACTTACTATGCATCTGTGGGCTGTACAATGAGTAAGGATGACAGAAGAATTGATACCTCTGAGTTATGGCATTTGAGAAGAGTGCTGATATGGACTACCAAAAGAAAAGACAGATAAGTCTTGGAAAAAAATTCAGCCAGGGGGCAGAGATAGACAAGCTTCATATCTCATAATTTGGACATGTTGCTAGGAGAAGCTATTCCTTGGAAAGTGGCATCATGCTTGGAAAGATGGAGGTTTCATACAAAAGAAGATCTCCAGTGAGATGGACTGACACAGTGACAACAGCAACAGTCTCAAGTATTAGAGATGATGAGGATGGCACAGGGTACGATAGGGTGCAAGTCTGTTATTCTTTGAGTTGGTATGAGTAGTAATGGACTCAAAGGCATCAAACAGTAACTACTACTTTACCAAGCATGATGTCCTTCTCCAGGGACTTGTCCTTCCTGATAGCATACCCAAAGCACATGAGAGGAAATCTTGCTACCCTTACTTCTAAGGAACATTTGGACTACATCTTCTAAGATGGATGAGCTTGTTCTTCTGATAGTCTTTAGTATGTTCAAGAATATAGTTCTAAACATTGTTTTATCTTTGGTGTTTCTTATTCATCATCTACTTTTTGCACGCATATGAAGTAACTTGAATTGAATGGCTTGGATCAGGTAAACTTAGTCCTTAGAGTGACACTTTTGCTTTCAAATATTTAAAAGATGTTTTTGACAGAGACTTTGCTCAATGCAATATATTATTTGGTTTCTTGACTGCTACTTCTGTGTGTGGTGACTGTGGATCCAAGTCCAATGAATTCCTTAATACTGATAATCTTTTCTATGTTAACCATATTGCTTATTTACACAATTGTAAAGATTGTTGTTTATCTATCTGTTAGTTTCAATTTCCTCCTAAATTATCACTAACTCCATCCAACTCATGACAGCTATGTGGCCTACAGATTGGAAGAGCTCCATTATTTATTCCTATTCCCCAAAATGGTGAACCAACAGAGTGTGGAAATTATTGAATAATATCATTAATATCACATGCAAGCAAAATACTGCTGAAGATCATTAAAATTCAGCTAGAAGAATACAGAGAAAGGGAACTTCCAGAAGTTCAAGCAGGATTTAGAAGAGGCCAGGGCAT
>NW_006399953.1:1908273-1916469 GCF_000299155.1 Elephantulus edwardii
TGAGGACTAAGGTGTGTCTGATTCAGGCCATGGTCTTTCTGATCACCTGCTATGAATCTGAGAGCTAGACAATGAATAGGATGACAGAAGAAGAATTGATGTCTTTGATCTGTGGTGTTGAAGAAGAGCCCTGAACATCCCATGGACTTCCAGAAGAACAAACATATATGTTTTGGAGAAAATGCAGCTAGAGTGCTCTTTGGAGGCAAAGATAATAAAGTTTCACCCCCCATACTTCAGGCATTTGCCCAGAATTAGTATTAACCTTTAATTACACATCCACAGTCAAACATAAAAGAACAAATTCAAAGGAATTTTTCTTTTACTTTTCAAGGAGAGGAGCGAACTAGGGGAGAGGAGTGGGCAGGGAGAAAAGTGCAACAATGAATGAATGGAAATCCAAAAATGTCTGTGAATGTCCATTAAAATTAAAAAGCAAAGAACAAATTCATAGGCCAGAAGGAGAAATGCTATCAGTGCTGCTCTACCATCCACCCCGAGCCTGACCTTCCTGTATTGAAACTGAGCAGGGCTGTGTTATTTTACAGGAATTTGTGGGAAGCCACATCTGGCTTCCCTCCTCCAAGGCTCTCCTCTCGTGTCACCAGGACAGGACCCTGAGGAGGCCTCAGTTAATGTCTGTGGAGCTGAGCTGACTGCGGACCTTTCAGGAGTAGTCACACTGAGTTTAATAAATGCTTTTTGAAGCCGATTCCCAGGGGCTGATTATCCAGTTGTTGTCTCTGCTCAGCCCCTTGCTACAGCTCATTCTCCACTCACCTGCTTGCCTTTCAGCCATTTGCCTCTCATTAGCACCTTCCATGAATGTGCTGGGAAGGAAGAGGATGTGAAATTCAAATGATGGCTGGCTTGACAGCAGGAAGAGACAGAAAATAGTGACTGACTTGAGATTTTTTTATATTATCTGTAGGTCTAAATTACCCGTCCCATGCCTAGTCCTCATTAGTATGGAGAAACAAGGTCTTGCTTGAATGGCTATATTTACTACAAGGCAAGTCAGTTGCAAGCTATCTATAAACATTCAAGGGTGTTTTACACTGGTGATCTGTCATCAAGGGCAGCTTAAGGAAAGAAAAACAGTGCAAATGCAATCCTGAAAACAGTAATGGCTAACACAACCATTCAGATGTCACCTAGCACCCATGGCTACATTAATGTCACTTACTTAAGGTGACATTTTCTCCAAAACACTACACTCACTATACATAAAGGCAGTTATTCAGAGTAGAGCCAGAGAGCCATAAGGCTTTAAAAGGGAGAGAGAAGTTGGGTAACTTGCATCTTGACAATCCCAAGTTATAAATTAAATTATATTAAAAAAAAAAAGAGTCTTGCCACCCTGAGCTATTTGGTGTTACTGTTGTTAAAGCTGCTGCTATTAATTCTCATGGAGCAGGTCCTGGACCCATGCACAATGCAACAGAACACTGCCAAGTCCTGTATCTCCCCTGTGCTTGCTTGTTGATTGGATCGTTGTGCTTCACAGAGTTTTCATTGGCTGATCATTTTGCAAAAACACCAGGCCTTTCTTCCTACTCCATTTCAGGCTGGAGGCTCCGCTAAAAGCTGTTTAGTGCCAGAGTAACTAGCAAACCTCTGATGATAGACAGGTCAGTGCACTGACCAGGAATCAAATTGGAGTCTCTCATATTGAAAGGTCTAGTTTTCACATATGGGAACTCTGAGGGCAGAGTCCAAAGGCAGCTGCACTGAAAGCTTCCCCTCTCTGGCAGTTCAAGTCCCACTAGCAGTTCTACAGAAGAGAAGTGGGCAATATCCTTCAGTGCAATTTAAAGCCTTAGAAACCGGTGGAGGGCCAGTTATGAATCAATTCCCAGTCAACGAGAGAGAGTGTTGTAACACACAGTAATGGAGGTTAAAGGAATGATGACTTTTATTATTTTCAGCAACATTTCTCTGCAGCAAATATTCCTAACTTTCAAAAGATCCAGAGAGAAATCAAATTCTCTATAAGGAGACTGCCAGAATGACTTGTTTGCTTGCTCATTTTTTCCTTTTTTTTATTGATTTGCATACAATAATTCATATATATTGTGTTTCCTTCATGTACATTGTGTTTTATACAATCTTTCATTTACATTGTGTTTCATACACTCATCATATACATTGTATTATATATAATTCATTACTATTGATCTATGCCTATTATTTTTTTAATAAAGTTTTTATTTTATGCTGGTTTACTTACAAAGTTTATATATGTTGTTTTCACACTAGATCTTTCCCATTTCCTTTACCCTCCCACCCATCAAATTGTGTGACCCTATTATTAACCTCCCACACCAATAAGAGAGAAAACCCTAGTTTTGTGGAACAAACCTGCTCCACTAAACACTGCTAATCCTACTCCTAAAATAGTTCAGAAAAGAATAGTTTCGGAGAGAATGTATCTGTTGCCTAACTACCCTCTCTGTAATGTTGGAATCCACAGCAGTAAGTCTATAAAAATGTCTATTTTAATGCAATCGCCTGCTTTCTCTATGTGAAGGAAGGATTCTAGTTAACCTAGTTTGACATAGTTTGGTGTTGAAGACCTGAAGGAGAGAAATAAATTACAAAACTCTAAATTCAATGCCATGCCAATCAGGTTGCTGGATTGTAGTTCTGAAATGTTCCAACCTTCAAATTTTATGGTTAAACTGCAAGTAAAAAATCCCCAAAGAAGTAATGTCTTAGATGGCTCAAGCTTTACTTAACCAACTCTAAGGCGCCTTCATGGCATAATGTGTTACATGCTGGACTGATAATTAGAAGGCCAGTTGTTGAAATCTATTAGCTGCTCTGAGGGAGAAAAAAAATCAGGCTATCTCCTTCAGATTAACAGCCTCAGAAAACCCATAGATGGCCACTATGAGTAGAAACTGACTCAGTGGTCAATGGTGTCTTTAGTGCTTTTTGAAATGTTTTCTTTTATATTACCGATCACATAGAAGGTCTGGTTACACAGTGGTTAAAGTTCAGTTAACCCAAAGTTGGCCGTTCAAAACTACCAGTCTTTCTGCAGAAAGAAGGACGTGGCAGTCCACTTCTGGAAAGTTTCACAACCTTTGAAATCCTATCCCATTCCTTAGGGTTACCCTGAGTCTGAAACAATTCAATAGCAGTGGACTTTGGGTCACTGATTACTTGCTAGACATTTGGCTAGATGCTGAGAAATGCATACGAAGAAGCCACATTTTCTAAGTTCATGGACCATCCAACAGACGTGGCAGGAACATAAGTTACTGTCAGACACCAAGTCGAATTTTTCAAAACTGCCCCAAGAGGTAATGAAGATCTGAGGCTGTGACAAAGACAAAGAAAACACACTGAAGAAATATAATTTGGTAACTGTTTAAAGTTGGTGGTGAGAGGAAATTAAACAAGAATGATTCTGAGTTTCCAGCGTGGTTGATAATGGAATCCTCCTATGGAGAAAACATACAAAGTACACTTCTGTGGGAAAATAAAGGGTCTGTTTCAGATAAACTAAGGCTAAGGAGGTATAGGAGATGGAGATTCACAAGCCCAGTACAGAGGTGCCACAACTGTGAATCTGAAGCTTAGGGAAGAGATGGTTATAATTGTAGATATGTGGATATTAACAGGAGCTCTGATGGCCTAGTGGGTAAGGAGTTGTGCTGCCAACACAGAGGTAAGCAGTTTGATTCTACCAATTGCTCTGCTGAAGAGAGATGGGCCAAGAAATTTACAGTCTCTGAAAACTCGCTAGAGGATCAGCTATGAGTTGGTTCTGACTTCACAACAATCAACAATAGTAGCATGTTCATAAAATAACAGGTAAGTCATAAAAATGGAGACCAATACTCAAAGTCTATAAAATAATAGGACTGGCCAGCTGCTTATGAAATCCCAATGAAACCACTATTTAAGAGGTAGGGTCAACCCATTCGATTGTGATTAGACATTTGGTTGTTTCCATGTTCTTGCTATTGTGAATAACACTGCTATGAGCACTGGTGAACAAAGCTCCATTTATGTCTCAGTCCTAATTTCTTTGGGGTATATTCCTAGTAGTGGAATAGCTGGGCCACATGGTATTTCTGTGTCAGCTTTTTGAGGAAACACAAGACTACCTTCCAGAGCGGCTGTACCATTTTAAAATCTCACTAACAACCTGTAAGAGTTCCTCTCTCTTCACATTCTCTCCAACATTAATTGCCTTCTGTCCTGTTACACTTTGTCACTGCAACTGGGGTGAGATGGTATCTCATTGTGGTTTTGATTGGCATCTCTCTTGTTGCTAATGAATTTGAGCATTTCTTTATTGCTCTGTTGGCCATCCAAATGTCTTTCTCTGTGAAAAGTCTATTTATTTTGCCCATTTTGCAATTGGGTTATCTGTCTTTTAATTGTGGAGGCCGTGTAGTGTTCTGTAAACTTCATCTGAGATGGTATTGTTGTTGTTGTTGTGTACTGTTGAATCAGATCCCACCCACAGATGACCTTCTGGCAGGTTTTCAGAGGCAGTCAACCACATAGGAGTAGACTGCCCATCCTTCTCCTACGGAGCAGCTGGTGGATTTGAACTACACTTTTAGGATTGCAGTGCAGCTTCTTGCCACTAGGCCACTAGAGTGCCCTGAGATGTTGTTGGCAAATGTTTTTCCCTTTTCAGTAGTTTTCTTTTCATTCTGTTGGAAAAAGTTTTTGATGCATATATTCACATGATGGAATACTATGCAGCACTCAGGAGCAACAATTTAAAAAATTATATAACTTAAGAGAGACTGAAGAGCATTATGCTGAGTGAACTAAGTCAGTCTCATAAGAACAAACACTGCCTAAGACCATTATTGTAAAAATAGAAGTATAATAAAAAAATTATGATGTATAAAATTACCAATCTTTAAATAAAGACAAAAATCTAACCAAAAAAATAAAAATAAGTGTATTAGAGTGCAAGGGGTGAAGGGGTGGAAACAGAGGGGGAGGATGGGCAGGGGGTAATATCACAGGTTTGTATAATTTGGTGGGGGTAGAGGTAGCGGGTAAAGGAAATGGTTTGAGATCCAGAGGGGATCTCAAAAGATGGGTTAATGGTGGGCATAGTTCAATGATGATTAATTTTATAAAGCACAATGAATGGGAATGATAGTATGAAATACAACGTGAATGAAGGATAATGTGAAACATAATGTATATGAATTTTTATGCAAACTAATAAAAAATATAATCCAGGCCATAGTCTTCACAATTGCTTGATTATGCGTCAGAGAGCTGGAAAATGACTAGGGATGATAGAGAATTGCTGCCTCTGAGTTGTGATGCTAGAGAAGAGTGTTGAATATAGCATGGACTGCCAGGAAAACAAACAGGTTTGTCTTAGAGAGGGGGAAGCCAAGATGCTCTCTGGATGCAAGGATTCTGAGACTTTGTCTGACATACTTTGGGCATGTTGCAAGGAGGGATCAGTCCTTGGAGAGGGACATCAAGCTTGAAAGGGTGGTGGGATGGAGAAAGAGAGTGAGACCATCGATGAGATGGATTGATATAGTGACTGGGATAATGGGGCTAGGTGTATCAGAGACAATAAAGTTGGCACAGGATAGAGCAGGTTGTAGGGCTGTTGTACATAGGGTTGTTAAGAGTTGCAAGTGACTCAACGACACATAACAACAACAACACTATCAAATAAGTTTGTTTGTTGTTGTTGTTGGCTTGTTTTTTTTCTAAAGAGGTAGGGTTATGAATTAGAAACAATGGAGGACACCAAGAGGGAACTGTACAAGAGGCCCACGGGATGCTGGGAGAACCCAATATCACAGGTGCCAAGGAAGGGCAGAGTTCTAAGCTGGGAGTGGGTCCTCCTTGTCTAGTGTTCTAACTGAACCAATAATACTCGTTGCTTTTAGAGGTTAGGAAGGGGTGTAATTTTAGCAAAAACATTGTCACTGGAGGAATAGAAGCCAAACTGAGAAGAGAAGAGGAGTAAATAGAAGTGATGAGCACAGATAGGTATTCTAGTACCTGCATCAAGTCATAATCACCCAGGGAGCATCACAAAACTAGACTCTTGGGTTGTACCCTTCAGGCTCTGAATATAACATCTGGATAGGTGCCTAAGAATCTCTAAGTTAACAAGCTCTCTGGATGGTTCTGATGAACAAGTGAGTTGGGAAAAGAAAACGCTTCTTATAAGGTCACTCGCAAACTCAGTCATTACAATTGCGTTGGAAGTGACAACTCATCACTGGCTGTAACACAAGTGGGAGGAGATGACTTGTCTTTCTCCCATGGAGCCGATGGTGGCATGGCCTTTGGGTTAGCTGCACAACTCTCTGTGGACCACACCTTCTTGTGAGATACTTGGTCCAACAAAGATTAAGAGAGATGGGGCAAGAATCTCCTGTGGAGAGGGGTGAGAAGTAGAAATTGGGAATTGGAGATATGTGAACATATTGCTAGGCTGAGGAGCAGTGAGTGATGTACAAGGAGGGGATAAGGAGAAATGAGGTGGAAGATCCTAGTCTAGCCCATGCTAGGAGCTCAAGAAAACAGCGTTCCTTGTTTTGTTCTCCTGTTAGCAGAATGAGATTTTTAGCATAGTTAGGAATAATCAGATTCTCCCCCTGTTACTGTATCTTAATGCTTTTCCTGTTACACTGATTAGTGAAGAACAATTAGCTTGCAGGGAGAGATCTGGTTGGATAATATAATTAATTGCCTCTGGTAGAGAAGGCTGCTGTTTTAGGCAGAATCTTACATAAAGAAAGTTATATGTACGTCTTTCTTTCAATCTTGAATAACTGAGAAGTTACCCTGTCTGAAAGCAGGTATAAATTCTCCTGAATTAGTCAAAGAAAGTTGGATACACTATTTTCCTTCAAAAAGTCTGTGATGGTATCATTTCAAGGAAGAATTCCTACAGCTACTGTGCACTAACTTGCTCTGTGTGTGTGTGCACCACGAACATGCATGCATGCAGTACACACTCATCCTTAATTCGTTCATAAGCTGCCACTGCTAAGTCACCACCTTAAATAATAGCTCCACACATAAGGCATCCGAATAGTAGCCACAGCAACTGTGAATGATATTACAAACCTGCCTGAATCTAAATGGGAAGGAGAAGTAAGAAGACAAGAGTGGACAATCTCCTAAGTAACCAGGGTGTCTTTTCCATGGAAACACTGCCTCATGGAAAAGAAAAGAAAACACAGATAATAGACACAGGTATACACTGGCTCCTAAAGATAGCATTTCACTAAGCATCCTGTCAATTGCAATTTAAAGACCATTCAGCCCCTAAGAGCAAGCTCTGGAAGGAAAGCTTTTCCTCATCTCATGTTCCAGTAGACGCGTATAGAAGACATTTTTTTTTCTTCTGCAGTCAGTCATCACATAACTTCACAGCTGCTCACGAGAGGGGGAAACTGTGCATGGAGCTAGATATCAGTGTGTGTCCAGGTTTACTCCCCATTAAAGAAGTGTCAAACAGAAGCCAAACTTAATGAGCTACTGTTGCCTCTCAAGGTCTTTGTATCAGTTGATTTTTTTTCAGTAGGGTAACAGGCCTTTATTGCCGAGTGCTTCTAGGTAGACTCAAAGTGAGGCCAGTCTCCTCTATGTAGAGTCATGTCTTCTCCCACACACCCTATTGCCTTGCTGTTGCTGATGAAGATGTGAGGTGCTGCCTTCTGACTTGGAAGTTCCAACTCTTAGCAATCCTCTAAACAACAGAAGGAAACACTGCCCGGTCCTGCACCTGCCACCTATCACCATCATTCATGGTTAGGCCATGCCTTCCTGAGTGGGCATCTCTATTTCTGTGCCCTCCTCTTGTTTTCTCTCTGTCTTCATCTGACACTGAATTCCAAGAGGTTTAGGAACCATATAATGTGATGACAGTGTACTACTGCATAAGGAAACACTCTGAGGAGGTAGGTGACCTTTTCTATACCGCCCCAGCTCCGCATTGTCACATTTCTCCCCGTGGTATTTATCTTCTCTGATGGAACAGAACCTTCACCTATGGCTCTCTCTTGCCATTCACATTATTTGTTCACAGAAGGCCACTGAATCACTGTCCATGTCTTCCTTAGATAACTTAGAACTCTTTCTGTGATGAACACTCATTAATACTAGAATGTGTCATATATATACATAACATATATATAACACACACACATATATATATGTATATATATATAT